>NC_138498.1:3951599-4001599 GCF_964252035.2 Podarcis erhardii
GTATTATTTTGCCTATATTCCACTTTATTTTAGCATCTGTGCCTGAGACTAATCAAGAGTTCACAGCACTCTCTCCTGCCCCCCTTTCCTGTTCCCCCCACCCCTCCCTCCATTGCTGCAACTTCTGCCATCCTGTTCTGGAAAGAGGTTCGACATGGTTTCAACTTTGGTTTCTCTCCAACATGCTTTTTTTAAAAGATGAAAACAGATCAAAAAAACAAATAAATAAGATGAACTAGCTTTTATATTAGAAATTACACGCATGTGGGGGGAGGGAAGGAGGTCTCCTCAGCCTTTTTGTGGGAGGGGGGAGCCAAATGTTTTAATAATTTTTGCCGGATTACTTTACAACTAAAAAAAAAACAAAAAAACAAAAAAAACAAAAAACCCAGATATTGTTATAAATAAAATTTAAAAAACTTAACTGTGTTTTTGTTTTGTTTTTTGGCCGTTGCTTCTTTACTTTGGGTTAAGATTTTTTCCTAGGGAAGCTGTGCACTACAAATGAGCAACACTGTGGTGTTCAAGTTGAACCAAACTGTGTGCTTCCAGTGCAGGAAGAGACGTTGTAAACTTTGTGTTTGTAAACTGGGCTTTGACCCAGAGACTCTTTACAGATATAACTACCTCTGTCTGGTTGCAGGCTTTCATTTCTGCCTTTCTTGATAGCAGGCAGGCTATGGGCTAGGCAAACAGATTGGCCTAAGCAATGCTGAGGACGCTGTGAACCCTCTAGATCAGAACTTTCCAGACTTTTCATGTTGGTGACATGCTTTTTAGGCATGCATCATTTTGCAACACCGTATTTCAGTTTTACTAGCAAACCAGAGGTTAAACTAAACCCTTTTCAGCTTTGGAAGGAGCGTGGGGAACATTCGCATGAGACACCTACACATCAGTGTGTCGCAGCACACAGTTTGGAAAGCTCTGCCCTAGATGTTGATGCACTCCCAACTCCCTGTCAGCCACAGCTAGCACGGCCCTGGGCTTCTTAAACCTTTCCTGTGGGCCAAACTTTCAGAATTAAATTTGCTCACACCACACCTATTTTTTATTGATAAGAAATACATTGGTAGGGTTGCCATATTTTGAAGAGCAAAAAAGAGGACACATTTGCCAACTTCTGCTTTTAACTATGGATCAGACTTTTAACCCGACATATGGCATCCCTCGTATGTGTCTGCATTTGTGTGTATCTATGCACTCATATAAGGGGAGGTGAGGTGTGTGTGGGTGTAGAATAATAGAATGAGAGGATAGGTGAAGATTGAAACGAAAGGTGGGGATTAAACGATTGAATGAATGTAAAATGTGCAAGAGTAAGAGTAGGAGTAAAGGTTTGGAGGTAAAAGTCAGAGTTCAAGACAGAGAATCATGTTAAAAATGGGAGGTGAAGTTACAAAATGAAAATGTAAATATCCCCCCCCCTTTCTTTGGTGTTAAAAATGCAAAATCAAAATGGAGGTTCAAATTAAGGTGTGAAGGAATAAACCAAAAATTGAAAGTTAAAAGGTTAAAATTTTTGGAGGTAATAATTTAATCAGCTGGTGTGAGGCTGCTCCTGGCTCTGAGTCCTGGTATACTCAGCTGAGAATTAACACAGCTCTCTCCCTTCTCCTCACATTGGCAAGGTGGGTGGGAAAGTGCCCCCACATCGCCTGCCTCACTGCCTCGCCACATGGTCCCCCAAGGGCTCTCACGTTCCTCCTCAACAGATCTGTCCCAGGATCGGACCTATTCTGAGCAGTGCGCCTCCACATGGCCGCCTCCGCCCTTCCGATCCTTCTCAGCCTCTTCTCTGCAAAGGCGGCAGTAGCAGCAGCTCAGTACAAGGGAGAGACTCTCATGCTGCCCGCTCTGGGCCTCCAGGTTCCACGCTTTCTGCCAAATTTTAAAAATCCGCCTGGACAGTAATTTTAAGCCTGAAAAAGAGGATATGTCCTGGAAAAAAGGGACATATGGCAACCTTATACATTGGAAAACAAAGAGAAACGACTAGCAGTGCTTGATATATAACTTAGAACACAACTACTTTATAATATGGGGTGACCTATTTAATAGCTCCGTTTGTAGTGAAGCAGTGTTACAAGAACCCGGATGGAACATGCATTGCCTAGGCATGTCAATATGAAGATTCACACAAGCATTGCACAAACATCGGGATCCTTGATCAGTCAACCTTATGAACTTCCACAAAGCTTCAAACCTCAACAGCAGCTCTTGTAAGGGCAACTGTCTCCATTTTAGCATCAAATTCCAGAAGGAGGCAGATTTCATGGATGTATTTGGGTGCCTCTTCCTGCTACTCCAGATGGCTTCCTAATCCAAACATTGTGTCTGCCCATTTCCAACACTCTGGAAATGGCAAGAAAATAAGCAGCCACGTGTGCTTTTCTTTATTATTTGTTTGGTACATTTACATCCCGCTTTTCATCCAAGGAGCTCAAGGTGGAGTACGTGGTTCTCCTCATTTTATCCCCACAGCAGCCCTGTGATGTAGGTTAGACTGAGACACAGTCACTGGCCCTAGGTCACCCAGTGGACTTCATGGCTGAGTGGGGCTAGAGCTCCAGACTCCCAGGTCCAGCATTCTAACCGCTGCACCACTCTTCCCTCGGTCCTGTATGCAACCTACCTTCACCTGCGATGAAATCAGCTTTGCAGCAGCTGATAGAGAAGAAAAGGGGACTTGTGGGAGAATGATGCAGGGAAAAGGATTGTTAGCTTGCCAACTGCAGCTAGTCTGGACCATACTATGGAGGTGGGGATGGTTCCCTTCTAAGCTCCTGCTTTTGTAGTGTGCGTGTGGTTCTTGTGATGGATTTTGCCATGACAATTGGGGCTTCAGGTTGCTCGAGCACATTCCATTTATACAGCTGGGCAGCTAAATTAATAGATTTAATATGCTGCATACTCCAGATTTTTATTTTTTTTTAACACGGGGAGGATTTGGACCTTCACCCTTCTGACCCCTGTCAGCACTAAGTCCTACTGAACCTGACCAAAACGGTTTTGATACTATAAACAATGTTCTGGACACCATAACATTCCATGATTATGCTTAGATGGTCCCAGGTATTAGATTACTCCAGTCCAAGAGAGTTTCCGTTTTTTCTTATTTGTCTGAGCTTTGAAAGGCATCCGCAAATGTTTGAAATTTCCATATTGGCCACAAGGTGGCAGCAACAGCTTCAGATATGAGGTCCTGCTGATGCCAAAGCTGGAGAAAGCCATCGCCAGTGGCTCAATAGCCATCGTATTGAGAAAATGGGCTTGCACACAGTCCTGTGCTGCACTGCATGCACACATCCTTCAGTATGATACAGTTTTCTCACACTGCATCACAAAACCTTCCAAACACTATAACACATGCACATCTGATACACAAAACAGCTTTGAACAAACCCATCTTAACTGGGTTTACATCACTCCAGTTTCCCATTTTGAAGTTGTGGTGTCTAAGATAAAGGGTGTTCAAAGGCACTCAGATAATGAAAGGGCCTTCTGAATGATGGCTACCCCTTACAATAAAAGACTCTTATTTAACCACTAAATAACCACAGCCTGCTTCCAGTCATGTGGCACTGACAGTACATCCCAGTTAGAAAATATGGCTTCCAGGCCAGAAGCTTAAGCCCCAGCAAGCAGGACCAACTCTGGAAGTGAGTGAGGTGGGTCATTTGCAAGGGTCCCTAGTCTGGCCTGGTCCACTGCACATTCTTTGCATGGAAAGGAGTTCACAGGTAGGGTCAGAATTCTGAAGCCTGATTTATATATGCAGGAGAAGAAATCTCCCTGATTGTGGAAATCTGGTATGATAGGAGAAAGGACAGGGGAATAATCTTTCTCCTGGGCTAATTTAGTGGTGAGCTGCACCACTGGCAGCTACAGGTGGGAGATACCTGGGGGGAATGTAACTCCCCACTACCAGCCTGGCAGGTAGTTACATTCCCCCCAGGCATCTCTCACCTGTAGCTGCCAGTGGTGCAGCTCACTGCCATCTCAATATTCCACAATGTAGACAAAGAGTGGTATTCAGCTAAGTTTTACTCAGAGGGGACCTGCTGAAATATATTGGTCTGATGTATACTTGCCTATCCATTTCCACGGGTCTGCTCTGAGTGCCCCAGGTCTGCTTTCACACCCTGTTTTTTCCAGCCTAAGTGGGCCTACTAGAGGTGCTTTCAATTAGAGTCCAATCTCCCTTTTTAGGAACCACTATTCTGCATCACAGTCACATGGTACACAAATCTGTCCCCATTGTTTTCTTCCATCTTCTCACAATCGCCATCATGTACCCAGCGTGTTGTACACATCTACAGACGCACAATTTTTGTACATTCATCATGCACTCCAAGCCATGGTGTTCCAAGGCTTAGCACATATGTTTAATGCCTTGCTACATATTTTCTGGGCTTAAAAAACAACAACACCTCCCAACAAATAGAATACTCCTTTTTCGTCCTCTTTAAGCACCCAGGGCAGATTTCAGGAGACATCTTCCTTTCAGTTTGGGCCTAGAGAATGCCTTGAATCCACACAGTAATCTCACCTCCTACTGTGTCCTGAAACTAGGTTTTCCTCTGGCAGTTTTTCTTTTTAAACAGCTCTAGGAAATATGGCATTAAAGGTAAGTAAGTAGTCAATCAGAGCCATTGAAGACCAGCCAGGTGGCAGGTCTATAGAAAAGATTTGCAAATGAATGTGTTAACAGTGGTGGCTTTATGTATTCATTCCCAATATGTAATAGGAGCATTAAACAAAACTGAAGGGGAAATGTCCAACGTGGAGACCTTTACATGTCAAAAATTATTACTTGAAATAGGTGTCAGGTCTGAATCATACAGCTATCAGCCAGAAGGAAAAAATAATCATTCAAGAATTCTGAGCCAAATGTGTGAAGCGTCTCCACAGAAAAGCATTGTGTTTGCGGTAGTATATGACTACACAAAAGCTCCTTCTGTGGTGTTTGATCTATAATGGATGTTTCACTCATGCAAGTCATTGCTTGATGCTGCAGTCACCAAGAGATAAACATGGATGTGTGAATTCACTACCTGTTAACCAAGTAGGCTCCTCCTTTTCTATAATTCCCGCCCAATATAGGAGTTTTGTTTGCTTGCTTGCTTTTAGTTCATTGCCCAAAAGCCTGGGGACATTGGATTTGAGGCCAGAGCAAGAAGGGACTGAGGGAGCAACCCTGATGGGTCAGACCTGAGTGGAAGGAACAGCAGGGACCTAGTAGTAGCTGAGCTGTCTTGATTAAGGCAGGAACAGGCACCAAAAGTCTGCCAGCATCACAATTCTGTGCATATCTGCTCAGAAGCAAGTCCCTGGTGGATCTTAATCTGAGGTAAAGATAAAGGTACCCCTGACCGTTAGGTCCAGTCGCGGACGACTCTGGGGTTGCGCGCTCTTCTCACTCTATAGGCCAAGGGAGCCAGCGTTTGTCCGCAGACAGCTTCTGGGTCATGTGGCCAGGATGACTAAGCTGCTTCTGGCAAAACCAGAGCAGCGCACGGAAACGCCGTTTACCTTCCCGCTGGAGCGGTACCTATTTATCTACTTGGACTTTTGTGCTTTCAAACTGCTAGGTTGGCAGGAGCAGGGACCAAGCAATGGGAGCTCACCCCGTCGCGTGGATTTGAACCACTGACCTTCTGATCGGCAAGCCCTAGGCTCTATGGTTTAGACCACAGTGCCACCCGCGTCCCTAATCTGAGGTAAGTACATGTTATTAGACTGCAGCTTTTGCACAATGTGTAATGTAAATTAAGAAAAAAGTTTTTTTAAAGAAACATTTTTATTGGTTTTTAAACAAATAAAAATACAATAACCATTAAACACTGATCCAGCAGTGCATCTAATGGCGTTTGTTTTATCTATTGTTTCTAGACATACACTTACACATTCAACATTCAAACATATTACTTTATGTAACCCCTCCATTGAGAATATTGAGTGGTTGATATAAGAAGGTCTGGATTTTTGTCATTAACAAAATGGGTCCATGTTTCTTGGAAGGTGTCTCTATTCCAGTGATGGCGAACCTTTTAGAGACCGAGTGCCCAAACTGCAACCCAAAACCCACATGGCAATTTAACCTCATTTTTTTCCCTGTGTGTTTCACGTTTCTTCTTTAGGGCCACTGTTGTAATAAATAATCCTTCATAAAAGTTATTGCATTACATTCTTCATTAAATTATCTTTCAATTGATATATAATTTTATGGTATAACTCAGTGCTTTTTTTTCCTAAAAAAATGTTTAGGGGTACTCTCATTTTGACCCAAGAAAATCACCACTGGGGAAAATTAAATGCAGTTCAAAACGGGAAAAATATATACAGTGAATTTCTTCTCCCTTCAAATTCACAAAACGTTTAGGGGTATGCGTCCCCCTGCATCCCCACAGAAAAAAAGCACTGGTATTACTCCCAAACAAAGTGGTGTTATGAGCCATCACACCTCAGAAATACATTTTTTCCAGAAGGTTCCATAATTTTGGCCGCTAGTGTACACTAGAGGGCTGTACTAAGAGCCACCCTCTTCCAATTTTTAATTTGAGATAGTAATGATTGTCTGCATGCGCACATACAAATAAATATAAATAAATAAACCCAGCGAGATGGACGGGGTATAAATATTATTATTATTATTATTATTATTATTATTATTATTATTATTATTATTATTGTTTTTATTATATTTTTGCCGTTTCTTTGGCTGCCGTTTGAGCGCAGCCTCCACGGAATGAATTTCTCTGTTGGCTTCCGCGGGAAGCCCAGCAAACATGCAAACCCAGCAGCCCAGTCTTAGGTTGGCGTCTTTATATGCTTACTGACCTGGGAGTTAAGCCCTGCTGAACTCAAGGCGGCTTACTCCAGAGTAGGAAAAACAGACTGGCAGGAGGCCCTGGCGCATCAAAAGTCATGCCTGCTCAGCCCCTCGCTCGCCCCCCAGGCCCTGGTGCCGCCGGCTTTGGACAGCACACGAGACCCCTCCTCTCCTCCTCCCCCCCACCCCCTGCTGGGGCGATGGCGCACGTGCCCACAGAGAGGACTCTGAGTGCCCTCTCTGGCACACGTGCCATAGGTTCTCCACCACTTCTCTATTCATTATGCTTTTAATTGCTCTCCTGTGTCTGGTGAGACACTCAGACGTTGTTGTATCCCATATATTATTTTCTCATATGTTCAGGCGAATATTCAATCTGGTTCTTCCATTGCTGAGCTAACTGTGCTGCGATCAGTAAGAAGATGACTAGTTTGCTGTGGTGCAGAGGGGAGCTATGTCCAAAGACAGAAGGGCTAAGGCAGGATTTGGAGAAAGGGATTGGCCTGTAATTGCAGATATAATGGAGACATTTCTATGCTTTTAACATAAGGGAATTCCCACAAAACACGAATAACTGAACTTTCCACAGCCCTTCCAGCATAAAGGGGAAAGGAGGGATTAATTTTTGCCAGCCTGACTGACGTCCGGTGCCATTGGAGGGAGACCCTGAGCAAGGCCTCCTGCAAGCGAGCAGAGATGGTTTTGAGCGGGGGAGTGGTCCAGACACCCTCCCATTTGTGATCTTCAGTTGGGTGACCTGAATCTGATTCCTATACCATTTGAAGGCCTCTAGCACGCCCGCACCCCCCCCCCCACTTCATGATCTAATAGATTGCTGTATATTTGAGAAGCAGCACCCTTCAGGTCATTTGCTGGCCTGATGCATAAGGATTCAAACAAGGTAAGTCTGCATAGGCAAACTCTCTCCCCTGTGCTCCAAACAAAGTGCAAAAGAATTAGCTTGAACTACCTGAAACTAGGTAGTATGAGTGCCTTTTCATTTCCTTGCAGTTCCTCTTTGGAAATTGCTTTCCCTCTGGGTGGCAGGTCACAGATTGTGTAAATGCCGAGGTCCTCTCAATCACTGAACTGTTTATATATATCTGTGTGTCTGAAAGCTGCGTGATCCAGGAATGGGACCACTGGTGAAGGGCCAGGGGCCAGTGTTTTGCTCCATGTTCTCTACGGCATCAGTACTGATCTAGTAAATGGATTGTCTCTTTTCCTTGCCTCCTTCAAGGACAAAGGTAAGAATGGATGGCATCTCATTGAAGGTATGGAAGGGACCATCTCAAGTTGGACCCGAGGGTCCTCTTCTCTTCCCCTGAGCAATGGGAACCAGGATTTGATTTGAAAAGCAGCATAGTATAACATTAAGTTGAGCATTCCCATCCCTCCTTTTGTTCTATGTCTATAAAGAGTTTTGTTGCTTATTGTTGATTTTTTTGCATCATGACACAAATGTATTGAGTTTGATTTGCCATCTCTTTAGCTGAGGAGAAAGGATGGGAATAGACAAAACTTGAAAAAACTTTAAAAACTTAGGTAACACTGACATTTTGATCACAGCTATTTGCCCAAGCCGGCTAAGTCTGAGATGTCTCCAAGTTCTTGTTGAAGGCCTTTATACAGCCCTCTATGGTTTCTGCGTCCCAGATGTTGTGTGTCTGCAGGGGATTAATACCTAGTAGATAAATCCATAAAAAAAGAAGAAAAAAAATGTATTGTAATGTATGTCTTGTTAATTTTTTTGTTGTTTTCTTTTCTTCTTTTTTCTGTAATTTTTAAACTTCTAATAAATATCATTTTTTAAAAAAAATCCCTAGTAGATAAATCCTCCATGCGCTGTGGCAAATGGAGAGTTAACTAGTAGCCAGTCTCTTGTAGTGTTGTCTAAACTGATAGGAAGGAGCATGGATTTAGAATAGTTGATTTGCAATCCTGCTACCATGTGATACATTTCTAACTGTTGCTTAAGTGGCTTGAGGGCTGTTACGGGGTTTTGCAAAAATAAGAGCATGTCATCTGCAAACATATTCGCTTTATGTATCTCATCCAGCATGGCAACCCCCTCTATAGAAGTGTCTTTGTGTAGCTGGATGGCTAGTAGCTCTGTGACTGACATGGGTGTGGGAGGAATCCTAACTCCCAAGAGGAATCAAGCAATGGTGGCCTCTGAGGATTAAATAAATTAAAAGTCTACTAAAATTATCACATTTCTCCCACATTTATTGTTTAAATGTGCACACAGGGCGGGAGACTGGAGGCAGGAAGATGTGCTGTGTCTCCCCACCCCACGACCATGCCCCAAAACACCTTCATGACCTGCCACAACCTCTTGCATACCTGCCAACATTTCTCCCATGAAGATAGGGACGTCCAATTCCATAATGATAATTCTACTATTTATACCCCACACATCTTACTGGGTTGCCCCAGCCACTCTGGACAGCTTCCAACATATATAAAAACATAATAAAACATTAAACATTTTTAAATTAAACACTTCCCTATACAGGATTGCCTTCAGATGGCTCAGGGATTGGGTAATTCCATACCCTCCAACACTTCTCCAATGAAAATAGGGACATCCTAAGGATAAGTGGGACATTCGGGGATCAAATCAGAAACCAGGACGGCTTCTCTAAATCAGGGATGACCCTGGAAAACAGTGACTCTGGGAGAGTCTGCTCTTATGGCTCACTGCAAGGGCCCAAAGGCTACATATCCCCACAAGGAACTTTCCGGGGGCCACATGTCATTGGTGCCTGGGGCATGCAGCAACTGATGTAACACTTATGCTCCAGGCCTCTGCATGCACATCTCTCCATCCCCCATCCAAGGAAGCAAGACAGGTCAGCCCAGTCTGAGTTGCAGGACGGAGCTAGTGAGGGGTGTGGCATGGGATAAAACCAACAAGCAAATGAGAAAAAGCTCTTTCTTGCTTCTGTTTTGCAACTTCCTGGCATGAAGTCATCAAGGACAAAGCCAAGGGGAGCTGGGTTCTGTCACGAGGGTGGATGGATGGCTCCCAAAGGCGCAGAGGGGCGTCATCAACTCACAGGTCATTTGTCTCGCCTCCACTAGGCCCAATATGCATCTCGCTCTCACATTCCTCTGCCACTCCTAAGAACAAATTGTTTCTCGGTGTACATTAAAAATCGATACGTGATGGATCGGGCAGTGCCAGGTATTAATATGGAACGGTGCCTTGTCACTCTCCTAAAGGTGACCCCTGACATGGGACCTGCACAGCACCACAAACAGGAAGGTCAAAAATAGCCCTGACATTAGTGGTCTGATTGGGATGCCTGGAAGGGAGAGAGGTGTCCCATGTTAGCAGGAGTGGGCAGTCCACAAGAGAAACAACCTGCAAAGATTAGGAATTGCTCTATGTAAAATTTGCAAATGCTGAAGAAAGAGGAGATGGACAGATCTGCAAGACGTCTAGTTGTCAAGGAGAGCCAGGGTCTCTGCTTCACATGCTGTTGGGTCGGTTTATCGCTAGGCAGACCCTGCAGCATAGTCCAAACTTCCTTTGGCTTTGTTATTGTTTGAAGGTTCAGACCATTGGCTATGCTGGCTGAGGCTGATGGGAGTTGTAGTTCAGCAACATCTAGAGGGCACCACGATGGCTATCTCTGTGATACTATCATCTACTAAATGATTCAGTAGAATAAAAACAAGGGTGAGCTTTGGTCTTTCTGTGAGAGGCCAGAATTGCAGCAGGCAGCCTCCTCTCGCCTTCTGTTCTGCGCATGCGCTACTTCGCACTGCCCTAAATCTGCCTCTAAATGAAAGCTTTTGCCACACAGAATCTTTAAGCTACCTTCAACTTCCTTCTTGAGCATGCTTCGAGAAGAAGCATTTCTGGAGAGCATTTCTTCCTCTCCATGCTTCCAGCCACATTTCTTTAACATGGCCCCATTCTGCCCCCACAAGTGTGCCTCTTGCAAAATCCAGAAGCTGAGTTGGTCATTGCCTATTTGCTTTCCCCAACCTGGTACCCTCCAGAAGTTTTGGGCTACAGTTTCCATCAACCCCAGTTGGTATGGCC
Organism: Podarcis erhardii; assembly: GCF_964252035.2. NCBI lineage: Eukaryota > Metazoa > Chordata > Lepidosauria > Squamata > Lacertidae > Podarcis > Podarcis erhardii. The sequence goes on from NC_138498.1 coordinate 3,962,492, forward strand.
ATATTTAAAACTTTAAAATGGTTTAAATTTCTGCAAGGAACCCTGGGAAATGTTCTCTCCTCCATTCAGAAGCTGGGAGACATGCAGAATTCAACAGGTGCAGCCTTTCCAAGCATGGAGTTGTAGGGATGAGGAACACTACACCCAAATTTCTCTCTGTTGTGGAGTTGTTGTGCCCTTCTTTTAAGGGGAGAGTAATTTACCTCAGGAATTTTAACTCTAGATGATAAACAAGCTAGGGAGAGAAAGACTATTAGAGAAAGAGATTGGAGCTATTTGCACTACCAGAACCACAATGAAATTTGCCTCTTCAGTTCTCCAATGAGTCTGTGATATACTGCTGTCTGCATTATATATAGACTAACCGGTGGACAGGTGGAAGGATCCTGCTGGACACAACAACTGGACTTCAGGGCTTTCCACCTCTGTGTGCCTATCGCTAACAGAGCAGTCTAAACCTTACAGCACTCTACGTATTTTCTGGACCCACTTTGGGAAAACTATTCCAGGTCAAAAGCCATTTGTATTGTAGTGTAGATGTGACTCAGGCCCTGCCACACTTTACATTTAAAGCAGGGGTCAGCAACCTTTTTCAGCAGGGGGCTGGTCCACTGTCCCTCAGACCATGTGGGGGGCCGGACTATTTTTTTGGGGGGGGGAATGAATGAATTCCTATGCCCCATAGATAACCCAGAGATGCATTTTAAATAAAAGGACACATTCTACTCATGTAAAAACACACTAATTCCTGGACTGTCCGCAGGCTGGATTCAGAAGGCCCCCCTGGGCCTTAGGTTGCCTACCCCAATTTAGAGCATTATATTGCCACATTAAGCAGTCATGACTACCCCAAAGAATCCTGAGATTCTTTGTTAAGTTTGTTAAGGGTGTTGAGAGCTGTTGGGAGACTCCTCTTCCCCTCAAGGAGCTACAGAGTGGTTGAAGAGCCAGTTCCTCCTCCCAGGAAACTGACTGGGTACAGCTTGTGGTGAACTTGCTGGAAGGAATTACTTCTTTATATCACTGTTAAAGGCATGCCAGGCTCCCATCCTTTTCTTTGCTCCGCTCAGGGTTGCCAGTTTTTATTGGCCTCTCTGTGCCTCGAACACTGGCTTGACAGGCAGAAATTTGTCAGGAAAGCAAGAATTAACACCATCTTATGCCAGCATATCAGGAAGTGGTGGAGCATTCCCTTAGGGGGGCCATGCTGTGCCACCTGCCCAGCCACACAGTGGGGAGCCCAGCCAGCTGACATCGCCCTGCTTTGAGGGGCGCGCTCACAGTGCCCCGTGAGCCCAGCACGGCTTTGCGAGGTGTGGGGCTGGCAGGGGGCAGGACTGTTGCGTCCTTCTCAAGCCACCCTCCAGCTGGAGGTCAAGTGAACAGGACACAACAGGGCAGGCCCAAAATGGTGCTGGGCTCTCAGGGCGCTGTGAGATGTTGCAACCTTCTCATGGTGTCTTCCAGCTGGAGGATGGTGAGAAGGACGCAATAGGGCAGGGCATCATGAGGAATGCCCCCCCCCAAAAAAAAACTGCACCCAGAACAATTGCCTCCCCCAGCCCCCTGCTACGCCTCGGATATCAGGTGGAGCCACAGCAGCCTTAGGAAATGCTGGCAACCCTAAGCAAGGCCTGTGATACCTACTAGAATGGCCAGCTTTGGAATCAGTCTCTATGCCTGATCCTTTAATTGCAATTTGATCTGCAGCAATTAGGAAGTGATAACCTTTAGTTCCATCCATGCCATATAAAACCTCACTTATTGATTCCTTCAACATTAAACCCTTCTTCAAAGGCACAATAAGAGGCTGGAGCTGAGTGGGGCTTGTTAACAATTCTAGTAGTTGCTGTTCCTTCTTGGTCTTATTGCCATAACTGAGTTTCCAGTATGCCTTTGAAATAAGCAAACTTGATTTCAACTTTTGATGTGCAGCTTCAATGCTGGACCTTTTTATGGTTCATCTTACATTTAAACCAGACTTGGACAGGGCAGCTTCAAATAGAGGACTGTGCAGGAGGACACATGGCCACCCCACAGAGAGACTGGACCTCAAAGTCCACCTGTTGCCATGGGTTCATTATGCAATCTTTGGCAAGACACAACTGCCTACCTGTGGAAGGGACTTCCAATTAAGATTGTAAATCTCTCTCCCAATTAAAACTGTTCTATAGATATGTGATGATGTCAGTCAGTCACACTTCTCCATCTTTTTAATGAAAGTGCTGTCAAGCTTCTGCCAATGTCAGGTGAACCCAGAAGGATCAAGTGCACAGTGTTCACTCTCTTTCACAGTGCAGGTAGATTAAAGGAAAAGAGAAAGGGAAGGGTCAACAATGCCTGGCATGTTGAAGAAATTTGAAAGTGGGCATTTTTAAAAATTTTTTCAGATGAAAGCAGGCATATTTCACCAGGGAAGGAGCCCCTTTCTAGCAAATGCCAAATAAGGTGACTATTGAGGAAATGGATACGTACAAAGCACTGAGGAAAAACAACTGCTCTAGATTATATAACAGGGATGGGTTTTTATGATCTGATTAATGCTACAAAGAATAACAACAGGAGGGGAGGAATGCTTATTTTACATTCTTAGGGGCTTCTGATAACCCTTCCTATGGGTGTGGTAACCATGTCCTAGACTCTCAGCTGTTCATCCAGTTGTGTAGTGAAGACTACGACCCCAGTACCTCCTTGAGAGCCAGGGACTGATGGACCAAACCAATTATTATGATGCTTCTCCCAACCTGCAACTGTCCTATCCAGAAACTGGGTAATAGGATCCAGTGATCTACTCATAAGACCAACTAATTTCCTTGTGGACTAGTGCTGGCTTGAACCAGACTGAGAACGCTGCTCTCAGACAACGGGCCATCGCTCATTGGTAGGCACCTGCTTTGCATGCAGAAGGTCCCACGGTTCCACCCCTGGCATCTCCAGGTAGGGCTGCGAAAGACTTTTGTTGGAAACTCTGCAAAATGGATGTCACTCTGTGTGCAGACAATACTGAGCTAGCTCAGGGCTGGCAACAGGTTTCAGCATGTCTTGAGCAAGGTGCTGTCTGGGCCCCACACCATCACCCTCTTCCCCTCTCGTCATACCCAAAGTAAGCTTGCCAGGGGGCAGGAGCCACCAGAGGCTCTAGAACAGTGGTTCTCAACCTTCCTAATGCCGCGACCCTTTAATACAGTTCCTCATGTTGTGGTGTCACCAATTATTTTCGGTGCTACTTCATAACTGTAATTTTGCTACTGTTATGAATTGTAATGTAAATATTTGATATGCAGGATGTATTTTCATTGTTACAAATTGAATATAATTAAAGCATAGTGATTAATCACAAAAACAATGTGGCCGGTTCTGTGGATTGGCAAGGGGAATCCGTGGGGTTTTTTTTCCACGGCACAGGCGCTGTCCCCCCCCCCCGCTGACATTTCCCCCCCCCTCACCACGGCAGAACGTCCCCCTCCTCTCAGTGTAGTAAATCACCAGCCAATCGCCTGCTAAGGTTTGAGGCCCTGGCCAATGGGCGAGTGGCGGCTGCGCGTGGCCGAGAGGAGGAAGGAGGCTGGGCTGAGCTGGCCGAGGGCATTTCCAGCAGCCCCTCATCGGAGAAAGCTCTTTGCCGCCGCCATCGCTTGTGCTGCCGCTGCTCTGCTAAGCGTGGCTCCTGTGCCTGCCCTTGCGAGCAGCAGAGGCTGTCATTGGTGGAGGGCCCCCCCCCCAAGCTTGCTGACCCCTGCTCTTAGGTGACCCCTGTGAAAGGGTCGTTCAACCCCCAAAGGGGTTGCGACTCACAGGTTGAGAACCGCTGCTCTGGAAGTCTATCAGGTGGTGGTGGTGGCAGCCACCTGCTCCAACACTTCTCTTTTACATCACTGGACTCTAAAACTTGTTTTCAAAAAACAAAACGAGATGTTTGCATCAGCCACAGGGGGTCCTGGCCCTGGCCCATCATGCTAGGTGCTGACATGGAGCCTGAGGCAGGCTGAGAAAGCATTTGACTTGGTCTAAGGCAGCTTCCTATGTTCCAACTAGGGATGGGCAGATTTGTTAGTGTTTGTTCCCCCTCAATAGTTTTTTTTTTTTAAATGTTTCCAGTCTTAAGTTCAGCTCTCCACATTTCCACATCACATCAGTTTGTGATTATTTAAAAACAAACTTCACAAAAATTCACTGACATTTTAGCACAGATTTCTCATAATAAATATGAGAAATAAATATGTGTTGTCAGAGCTGCCTCTAGGTCCCAGCTCACAGAGGACCAACGCTAGGCTGTCTTAATGTACAAAAGTCTTTATTGAAGTTCAGTTTCCATTTCAAAGCCGCAGCGTGCAGCCCTACGTCTTAAACCCTAGATCGGCAAAGTCCCGTCTGAGTCTCCTCCCCTCTGACACCAGTTTAAGATCCTAGCCCTGCTCCACCTTTTCCACTGCTCTCTCCTCCTCTGGGTCCTCCTGCCCGCTGGGGCATTGCCCTTTCTGGACTCTTCCGACGCTGGGCTTTAGGACCCGGTTCCCAATCCTCATTCTCTGCTGTCCCGCGCTCCTGTACATTTGAACTTGCCTCTCGCGCCAACCCAGTGACCTTTCTCCTAACCGTTACACTACTTCTGTCACTGCTTCCCTCTTCCGGGATACTGGCCGGATCTGACCTCCCCTCCGTTGTCCGACTCTCCGATGGAGGCGTGGTCAGCCCTGCCTCGTCTTCTCTCCCTGGTGGGGAATGCACTGGCCCCAATACTTGGGACTCTTCCCCCCCACTCTGCTCTGGTGGGGAAGCTGGTCCTGATTTCCAACTACTGCTCTGGGAGTCCCTGCTGCCCCCTTGCTCCTGGGCCGTTCCCCTTGGGAACCCCCTACCCCTGGCCACTGGCGCCCCCTTCTGTGAATCTTCCGATTCGCTGGAGAGGCTCATGGAATCCCTCGGGCCACTGTCCTCTTCTCCTACGCTCCCCTCGGATTCTTCCCCTTCGCTCTCCATTTCCTCTCTTCCCTGTGCCTCTGCTCCTGAGCCCCTGACATGTGTTATAAGAATTTATGGCCTCAAATATATAAATTAAATGTTCGTAAATTTACAAGGCAAACACATAGATAAGTATATAAACCACATATCTGAAATAGTACAGGAGAGCAATCCTGAAACCATTTTGACTCTCCGAAATGTTTCTCTGCAAGGAGGAAGGAAATGGGAAAGCCTCTCCATTGTCTTGTGCTTACCTGTCTTTAGGGCATCTTTGTGTATGAATAGGGTGAGCCTGTGACCTGGATTCAGGAACTAAGCATTTAGCATCTCAAAAGGAATGGCCAGCCTGCCCAGGTAAAGCAATCAAGTGACCATTATCAGTATCCTGCCAGGCAGGATTTCTGTTATAGACCACCCCCTGTGATGTATTTCTGCTGTAGCCCGCCTCCTTCTGTGATGTATGTATGATGTTTGGGGGGGGGGGGTCTTGAGCTACATGGTGGGTAGTTTCAAAAGTCTATATAAGGGCTTGCATACCGTTGTTCTGGGTTCCTCCTCCCTCCAGCACATGATGAGTGAGGACCCTGTTGCAACAGTTTAATAAAGATCAGGCTTACTGGCTGCTTTGCTTCTCAATATTCTCTGGTTGGCCTCTGATATTTTCTCCTACCAATAGGGAACCCACGTAAGGATTCTGTTTGGGCTCTTGGATACCCCATAAGGGAAAAGGAGCAGGTTTTTTCTACATCATATGTTTGCATGCAATTTTGCCTAATATGCACAGTTTTGCAAGGCAGTTTCCCTAATATATCACATTTTGCGTTGTTGCATGCCATCCCAATCTCTAAGTGGTGCGAGATTCCAGGGGTTCCAGGCACTTGCCCAAGGTTCATGTGTCCTTCGGAATGAGGTATAGGGAAGAAGGTGGTGTCTTTATGATATATGGTTTATCTGCACATATATATACACAACCTGAGCCTATGATGGAGGGGTTCACAGCATTAAAACCCCAAGAGGGTCCTGCTTCTTCCATAGCCACGGCCTTGGATTCCAGCAGAAATCAGGCATGGCTCTGACCTTCTGCCTTCACAGACTGCTGTCTTGCTTCCAGCATCTAGCTCACAGCTCACATACACATACCCAACTCTAGCCTTGGCCTTTTCTAACTAAGTACCAGCAAGCTGAGGGAGGGTTTGCCCACCCATTTGCTGTCTTGCACTGTGTCACCTCCTTTGTTAACAACCCATATTTAGTGGCCCATTGTCAAGAAGCTTGCCTGGATATCCCAACAACTTGAGTTCTTGCTCAGACTTGAACATTTGCTGGATCCAGGAATTAGCAGTGTTTCAGCATATAGCCTATCGTGCCCCCCCACCAACTTATAATGCTATGTTCTTTTTGTTAATACCCAGTATATACATCTTTGGACATATTACTTGGCTAGAGAACTGCATTGCAAAATTCTGAGAAATATGAATTTTGAATGATGGTTATGTTTCAGTTAATGTATTGTTTTGGAAAGTACAAATTAGGGAGGTTCACTTTTAAATTAAGATGCCTTGGTGTAAGAAAACTTCCGGTGGCCTTACTCTGCCTTTTTAGTGTAGAAGATTTCATTTCATTTATTTTATTGTTTAGATAATTTATATACTGCTTAGCTTGGGGGGGGGAGGGGGCAAGTCTCTAATACAATATAGGAGCTTGCACTGCCATAATTCTGATGGCCTTGGGAAAAGAGAAGAAATGTTTTTGAGGTGAATTCCCCTGAGTTGGATCCTCCCCTCCAAAGAAAGCAAAACAAGTTTTGATAAGAATATCTGATACAAGTATCTGATATAAGAATAGCTGATACAAGTATCGCCTATTATGGAGAATCTGAGGTGAATTTGGAGAATGTTCCTGCCCAGGAGACGCTTCTGAGGAATTTGAGGGAATTTTATACTGCTAATATTTCCCAGGGGGAGGGCATAGATTAGAACATCCCTCTGAGCAATAAGGAATTCTTTTCGCATGAGCTGGTCCATTTAGTTTAATACCATCAGACGGCAGTTTCCCCCAAATCTGATGCTACTTTCCAAAACACTTTTAAAATGGAGGTGGGGTTTTCTGCAGATTTGTTCCAATTCAGCAGTAAACAGCAAAGTCAGACCTGTGACTAGAAATCACAGGGCCAATGGAAGGGTGGATGGACCCCTTGTCCAGCCCTCAGTTACAACCTCTATTGCTATTTTCAGGTGAGATTCCATCACATACTGGGAAGTTCAGATTCAGGTAGGTAGCCGTGTAGGTCTGACACAGTCTATATATATATATATATATATATATATATATATATATATATAGCCCAGTAGCACCTTAGAGACCAACTAAGTTTGTTCTTGGTATAAGCTTTTGTGTGCACGGACACTTCTTCAGATAGCAAGTTCAGGTTGCACAATTACAGCCAAGTGGGAGGTCTTGTATAACAAACTTGCTTCTCAAAAAAAATAAAATCAGTTTTTTGTGATAAGGAAAATGACAAGAAAATGCACTGGAAAGTGTGGGACAATACCCACAAACAAATCAGCATGAATGCTCAATAACTAAGTCATCTGGAACATGGGCATAGCCAGGATTTTTGTTAGGAGGGGCAGTTGCAACGTGATTAGTCAGTTAGTGAAGTATTTCTGTTGTTTTACTTGATGGGAGGCAGCTGCCCCTCCCTACCCCCCCCCCACAGTCTCCAAGGGAGCTCCAAACTTACATTCCTGGGAGTGCAAAGCAAGCAGTTTTGCCATTAGCCACGTTAGTTGCTCAGGGGCCCCACCAAACTTCCATTCCATTACACACTTCGTTGCACATTGTGGCCACACAGGATCCTGCTTTCCATACTGCTTTTGCCTGCAAAAGTTTTGAGACAGTCACATTGCTTCATGTTCACTCAGCACAGATCCCATAACATCCTCCTGAAGTCCCATAGCTTTTTATGCCACAAATGTCCTGGTTTATTTTTGTCCTGCTTCTGTTGCACTATAGCTCCTCCAAACAGCAATAATGTGGTAGCATTGGAGACCCATCACAGAATAAATCCACCACTATTGCACTATTATTGTGTCAAGAACATGTTGCAGAATACACCCACAATAAAGCACTAGTCTGGAGAAGCCCTAAAAGAGACCCAGAACTACACAAGAATGAAATGAGATAAAATGCAGCCCTAACTCCATTCTAACACCTTATTTCTAACTCTGCCTCCCAACTTCAGGATGGGAATTAAATTATCCTCTTTGGCATTGTTCTTCCTTGTTACCTAAAATCTTAGAAATATGCAACAAGGCTTAAATATCCTATGTTATTAATGTTCCAAAGCAGCTGAAAACATTGTCAAATGAAAAGGATTTTGAGAAATGCCTGAAGATTTAAAATGGGGGGGGGAGGGGAAGAATGAGGTGAGGAAAGGAGAGCAGCCTCTCCCCCCCCCTTTTAATAAACCCTTTAGAAAAGATTTACAGTGCCGATAAGTGAACAAAGAGCTAAGATGAAAATAGATCTGAGACTCGGAGCTGCTATAGATCCGTTTAATATAGGTGTTTGTTACTTTTCAAAGACAACCGGGAAGGCTCCAGCAAGGTATTAATGTGGGGCCCCAGTCAACCTGGAAGGCTAAGGTGAGGGGAACTGAAAACTAAACAGGTACCAAGGGGTAGAAGCAAATAGGGTGCCCAAGGGTCAAGGTGCACATTTAATTCTTGAATTGGGGAAAACCTAACAAGGAAAAGTGTCATTGCAATGCACACTACGGCACTCATGCTGACCCCAGTGCTGTGCGACTGGTTTCCTCTTAGTTTGCTGGTTTGTGACGCTGCTGGAAAGGCAGGCAGGAACACAGGATAGGTCAGCCAGCCCCACTCCATCTGTCTGGGCACGTCACAAACTCCCACCTGCCCTGGCTGTGGCACCTGTGCTGCGGGTTGGTCGCCCACATCCTAACACCTGAGAAACCCTACACATTTTACTTATTTGAAATGCTTCAAGTGTCCCACTGATAACATGGCTACCCCAACGGTCTGTGGGAATGCCAGACAGTGGCACCAAAGTCAGGCCAAGACAGTGTGGGGCCCTTCTGAGTCCCCCCAAACCCCTAGCCAGTGCCCAACTTGGCCAAACTCTGGCACTTGGCTTTCTCCCAGGGACTGTGCTGAATGCAGAATCACCCTACTGTACTAAAAAGGTAAAGGTACCCCTGACCGTTAGGTCCAGTTGTGGATGACTCTGGGGTTGCAGCGCTCATCTCGATCTATAGGCTGAGGGAGCCGGCGTTTGTCCACAGACAGCTTCCGGGTCATGTGGCCAGCATGACTAAGCCGCTTCTGGCGAACCAGAGCAGCACACGGAAACACCATTTGCCTTCCCACTGGAGCAGTACCTATTTATTTACTTGCACTTTGATGTGCTTTCAAACTGCTAGGTTGGCAGGAGCAGGGACCGAGCAACGGGAGCTCACCCCGTCGTGGGGATTCAAACCACCGACCTTCTGATTGGCAAGCCCTAGGCTCTGTGGTTTAGACCTCAGTGCCACCCACTACTGGACCTTATTTTTCCTGAAATTATCCTGAGATTCCATATAAGTTTTGAAGTCCCAGGTTTTTTCAACATGGTTGGGAAACACTGCTTGCTTTCTGTAATGTTCACCATCCTGAATGGGGATGTCTAGGCCAAATTCTTATTTTCATAACTGTTCCTGAGAAATCTGGTACTTGCCTCTCATTGGGACAATAGTGAACTTTCCCTCTTCCTTCTCTTCCCCCACCCACACATTCCATTCTATGCGACAATTTCATGCTGCTAGCTCCTTTCCTATCTGTCACACCCAATTTGGCATTGCTGCTTCGAGGGGAGAGATGTCCGTTATTATTTTTGTCTGAAGCGCCATCAGCGGCTTGTCCCCCGAGCTGAGATTTGTTGTCATCCACCTACAGAAGCTGCAGCTGTCACACTGAATTCCACTGCCCACTCCGGCCAGGAAGTCGATTCGGAAGGGAGCTTGGCAGGTGTGAACTTGCCCCTCGCCCTCCTCCACACGATGTGGAAAGCGCACATTCCCACAATGCACCTCTCTGAATATTGTTTTGCTCTGGTTAAGACCATATGGAACCCTTACATTCTATCACTTTCTTCATCAGCCACTGGGGTCAAATAATCTTATGTACATCTGTTAAGTTTCACCCTGTAGCTAAAACAGCCCCTGGAGGGGCTAAGACTGAAAAACAAAACCACTCAGTGATTATGGTTCTTTTCCTATTTGTGAAGGACAGGAAGTCTGTTACAGTAATACAGGGATGAGGAACCTGATGGCTTCGATATTGCTGGACTGCAGCTCCTTTCATCCCTGACCACGGATCGTGCCGGCTGGGGCTGAGAGTCCAAAAGCATTTGGAGGATCACAGGGCAGCCACCACTGCAGTAAACTTTCACCTGACGCAGTAAATATTTGAGGCAATATTTCCAAAAGAGCATTGACATTCGTCTACAGCAGCATAGCACAAACATTATTGGGCTGTATTTGCGGGATTCAAGTCCCTCCCAACCTCTACTGAGTGGTTCTCAAAGGGCGTGGTGCACCACACGGCAAGTGGTAGGGAAGATTCAAGGACAAAGAAACATTTAAGCATTGCTGTGCTGTATAGTATAGTATCAAAAAATGTTTTTCTATTTGCAGAATATGGATAGATATATTTTCAAATTGGGAGCAAGAGCAGTGATACTGCAAGCTCACACCTTTCATTGAGTTTGCATACATAATTAAAGTATGTCTAGGGTTGCCATACATCTGGGAATTCCCAGACATGTCATGTTTTGGGGGCCCTACATACCCATCTGGGGGGAAATTTACGTTTTAAAGCAAATGTCTGGGATTTGCGGGGGGGGGGGGGGCTGGGGTGTATGGGTGGCTCTGGTTCAGGCTCTGGTGCAGAGCAGCTAAATTGCAGCTTGGAAGCCAAATCATGTGCAATTCTGACTTTTCTTGAAATTAACACAATGTTGTTCTGCCAAATACAGCAGTTCTTTCCAAGGATATCAGGACAAAAGGAATGAGGAGGTGGAAGGGGAACCAAAACAGTTTTATTAATAAATAAACAGCAGGCATGCAAAGCATAAAATAAAACATACCCGAGAGGGGCCACCCAATCTCCCCTTCAGCTGCCCGGAGCCCCAGGTAGAGCACAGGAGAAAGACCCCGACCGTCAGGTCCTTTGATCTGGGTAGAAGCTCTCTGGGCCCCTCCGCCCTATGGCTTTTACAGCCTGCCTTGATGTAATCCAGTGCACCTGGCATTACTCAGGATTAGCCCAGGACCCCGAGATGGAACCAATACAGAGGGGCTGAGAGTCTCCCACTACCTGCAGCCGTGCATCCAGCCAGCACTTGCAACACAGAAGAACCCAAGAAACTCCCGACAGCTGTGTGAAACACCAGAATCCAGCAGACCTCAAACTGGGGGTGTTAAAGGGAAAGGGACATGCCACCTAACTCCTCGAAATACAATTGTCTTCCGCATTTCCACTACAAATGTCCAAATATTTGTTAAAATATTCAAAAGCTTTTACTTGCAGACCATATGGTTAAAGAAGAATATATGCAAAGTATTTACATTCACATGCTTATCCAAGCATGGACTTAGTTTTCCTTAGCTGAAGATCGCAGCTTCTGTGTTTTTTCCTCTTTCCAGTCCTTGCCCTCAGCCTTCTGCACATGACCAGCTGGGCCACCAGGGAGCTCCTTCTGAGAAGTTTCCACCTTATCCTTCCAGCAGACTTCTCCTGACTGGGAGAACACCAACGTCTGCATTTCTTTCTGCCACAAACATTCACACAGAAACATGGGCCTCCTCTCCTCTATTGTGTCTCCTCTTCAGAGTTCATGGACATGAAGCTATTATAATCAAGTCACTCATACTCAAAACAAAATGGAGAATGGAATAAGGACACCTTCCATGTGACCAGAGTTAACCAATCACACAAGAGTTACTGAGGAACATTCCAGAATTAAACACACAGTAATGTGTACAGTTAAACATTCCTAATTTCAGTAAATTAAATTGTTACAAGGTACTTTACATATATAAGAGGCTTGTTTGTACATATATGAGAGTCTTGTTTGTAATTATATTTTGGGAAGGATTCATGTCCTTATGTAGCTGCACTGTTTTATACTTTCTGGATGCTCCGTGATCGTATCCTGAAGTAGTTGTGTTCTGGGTTATCAACTGAGTACTGCTAGCTGTTGTTTCTTTTTGTTTTCCAATTTATTTCTTGTCAATAAAACATTTGGTGTGGCACAATCAAATTTTTATTCTGAAAGTGTGTGTGGACCAGAGAAAAAAGTTTGAGAACTACTGGTGTACATCATGCACTTCTACATTTCAGACTGGTTTAACAATCATTTCCCATCCTCAAGAAACCCCGGGAACATAGATTTATTAAGACACATCACATTTAAGAGAAAAATTCACTGCACTCTCACCAAAACATGGCTTCCAAGATTCTTTGGGAGAAGCCATGGCTGTTAATATAGTATAAAATCAATACACACATATAGCCACTGGCTAAATCAGGGCATGCCATTAAACCATGACTTAGCAATCTGAGAGTGTGACGTGACGAGCATTGGGCTTCCGTTCACCTCCCTTATTCATGTGCAAGGGGCAGAAATTTAAAGCTTCTGGGCATGGTTTGTAACAAGCCACACTTTCCCGGTTCATCTGAATCTTATTATTAATTTTTTATTTGTGAATTTAACAAGAGGAAAGATGAGAGAAAAAGATAAAATAACATTTTAAAAAGAGAAGAGATAAATAATATTGATAAACAATAATATACAAATAATATTAAGAACAATAGACCACAATTAGTACATGAATCTTAAACCAAACATATAAATTAATTTAAGCGCTCCAGATGTCCAAATAGGTATCCACAGAAAATTCCTATATGAAATATTTCTGAATGCAGCCAAGGTAATAAGGTCCTTAGGCCACTGTGTAATAGATGGTGGGTTTTTATCCTTCCAGAGTTGAAGTCTCTTAGCTACCAGAAGTGTTTACAAAATCCACTTTTGTAGTCCATCCATGCGTCCCTATACTATAGGTAAATGGTTCAGAAGTACATTCCTTTCATCTGAATCTGAGAAACTGCAGTTGGTACACATCCTGGTTTCTGAACCAAGTATGGTTTGTGCAACCCAGTGTTTCCACAACTGTTCACCACTGCCTTACATTTCCTCCCCTTGTGCATAAAGATGGAGGAAAGCACAAGACCTCAAACTTGCTGAGGTTACTAATCCCATAATGCTAAAACACTGTTTAGAATTACATCTGAATTTTGTCAATATGACATGGGGAAACTGACAATAAGAGTAGAGGGAAAGGCGTATCCCCCTAAAAACTGAGACAAGCCAACAATCACAAAGCAAGCCTGAGTGATTTGCCTGGACTTCTGTGCTCACCTTCAGGTTTGTAAACACATTCCACTATATAGAAAGCACAGTGTATTGGGCAAATAACCCAGTAGTGTATTTATTAAGCGAACACTTCGTAAGCATTTGAATTGTCTTGACACGTGTCTGATTATGTGACATTCTTGTTCATTCAGACATCATTTAGGAAAGTGTAAGATGCAAACAGGGCCTCAGGTAATGAATTCCACTATTTCTGCTGACTCACAAGAACATAAGAAGAGCCCCCCTGGATCATGCTAAAAGTCATCGAGTCCAGAATCCTGTTCTCACAGCAACCGACCAGACGCCCATAGGAAGCCTATTAAACAGGCATGAAGGCAGGAAGTTCATCCTCTCCCCTGGTTTTCCGGAACTGGTATTTCAGTCATGCTCCCTCTAATACCACAAGTAGTACACAGCTATCATGACAAGTAGCCATTGAGAGCTTTGTCTAATCCGCTTTTAAACTCATCTCAAATTGGCGACCAACACCACACCTTGTGGCAGCAAATCCCATACATTCAACTATGCACCGTTTGAAGTTATACTTCAGCTTTACTCTGGATTTTCAGCCTACCTGTGCAGCATTGCAAACAAATATAGCATCCTTGCTTTTACCTGCAGTCATGTGTCAAATTCTACTGCTGGAGAGCCCTGTGTCGCAAGGATGCCACATTTAACTGAGCTGGAGAAGCAAGCTCCCCACCCTGCAGGTGTCCGGGGGGGGGGCACATCATCCCCCCCCCAACCTCCCCACTGGTTTTTATGGGAGATGCAGGAATGGTTGGGGAAGGGTGGGTTTTCACAAGACTAGCAGCTGGTTTCTTTCGTTTTATATATATATATATAAAATTCCTCAGATCCTCACCATTTGATCCTAATTGTCATCAATCTTGCCATTAGGTAGAGTACAGCTGGGCATGGGGTGGAAGGAGTAGCACTTTGGGATTTTCTGCCTCAGGTGCTAAAATCTCTTGATTGGCCCCTGGATTGGGGGGGGGGGTGCCATTTCCCGCTCTGCCTCAAGCAGCAAAATGTCTCAGCCTGCCCTTATACACGTTGCCCACCAAATTATTTCCCTAGCACCACTGCTGACGCCAAGCAGCACACAGCCTTGAAGGCCCTTTCCTAATATGTCCTTTCCTACATGAAAATAGCTGCCCCCGCTTCCTAAACACCCTCGTTATCTAAATCTCTGTTCCAAAGTGACCAAAGGTCACTGCTGCCCAGGCAGGGCACAGCTGATCTGCTAATCTGACTGAGTGTGGTGGGTAAGACTGATATTTAAGGGAAGAAGTACCGTATTTTTCACTCTATAAGACGCACCAGACAACAAGACACACCTAGTTTTTGGAGGAGGAAAACAAGAAAAAAAATATTCTGAATCTCAGAAGCCAGAACCGCAAGAGGGAACACTGTGCAGCGAAAGCAGCAATCCCTCTTGCTGTTCTGGCTTCTGGGATAGCTGCACAGCCTGCATTCGCTCCATAAGACGCACACACATTTCCCCTTACTTTTTAGGAGGGAAAAAGTGAGTCTCATAGAGCAAAAAATACGGTACTTAAAACAAAACATTTTTATGCCACCTTTACACAATCAAAGTGGTTCACACAAATTGGAAGGTGGCGAGGAGAACAATAACTTCCCATAATTGTATCTAAACGGAAACACCGAGCACAAACAAAAAACCCGAATAAGCTGAAACCAGAATAATACTTACTAGGCAGATCTCAACAGCCGAATGCCCTCCAGAACAAATACTTTATATATCTTTGTTTCCTGGCAGCAGCCACAGTTCACCCCTTTGCCTGATTAAGAATATCACGTCCAAGCCTTTAAAATGGTTTGGTATTTGGGGTGTGGGGAGTGTGGTAGGCTGCCTTTGAGACACCCAAGGGCCTGAGATAGGATACGTCGCCTGGGGCTGCAATGGTGCACAAACGTGGTTAAAAAGCATGGATCCACATGGATCCTCAGGATCTTTGCATTGGGTCACCCCAAATTCACCATCAGATCACATAGCATGTCCATGGCTACAGCCTGCACCAAAAAAATCACGCACCCACTGTTGCCTGGGGCTGCAATGGTGCAAAAATGTGGTTAAAAAGCATGGATCCACAGGGATTCTCAGGATCCTTGCATTGGGTCACCCCAAATTCACCATCAGATCACATAGCATGTCCATGGCTACAGCCTGCACCAAAAAAATCACGCACCCACTGTTGCCTGGGGCTGCAATGGTGCAAAAATGTGGTTAAAAAGCATGGATCCACAGGGATTCTCAGGATCCTTGCATTGGGTCACCCCAAATTCACCATCAGATCACATAGCATGTCCATGGCTACAGCCTGCACCAAAAAAATCACGCACCCACTGTTGCCTGGGGCTGCAATGGTGCAAAAACGTGGTTACAAAGCATGGATCCACAGGAATTCTCAGGATTTTGTCACTGGGTCACCCCAAATTCACCATCAGATCACATGTCTGTGGCCACAGCATGAAGCCCAAAAATGATACATCCACTGTTTCATTCAGAATGTTTTTTCCCTTGTTTTCCTCCTCTAAAAACAATGTGCGTGTTATGGTCAGGTGCGTGTTATAGAGCGAAAAATACGGTAATAGTAAAATAACGTAACGTCTGTTGTCTCTGATTAGATTACTGTGATCCCTTAAATGTGGGGCTGCTTTTGGAAACAGTTCAAGAAGTGCAGCTGATGTAGAATCAGCAGCCAGGTTAAGGCAGTCTGTGCATATAACACCAATTCTGGCCCGACTCCACTGACTGCCAATTAGTTTTCAGGCACAATTAAAAGTGCTGATTTTGAACTACAAAGCCCTCTGTGGTTTAGGACTGCAATATCTCAAGGGCTGTCTCTCCCCAGATGAACCAGCCGGGACACTGCGCCCATCATTTGAGGGCCTTCTTCATGTGCCCACTCTGAGGAAGGTTTGGGGGCAGCAACAAGAGGAAAGACTTTTTCCGTACTGGCCCCCCATTTACAGAATGCTCTCCACAGGAAGACACCCCTGGCGCTATCATTTCTGTTTTTAAGGACCAGGCAAATACCCTTTTTACTCTTCATTCTTTAATTTGAAGAGTAATTAGTTCTGCCTTTGGCCTCTTTTTTGCACCTCAGCCTTTTACTGGGGTTGGTTGGATTTCTGTTATATATCAAGACATTGTTTTATTGCTCTTTTTATACTTAGTTTTAAGTGTTTCTTGTTATTTCCATTCTTACTTTGTGAGTCACTTTGAGACTTTTCCATGTAAAGAGCAACAAATAAATATAATAATATTAGTGATTAAGTGAATGAGCTATGAAGTAACAAGTGTCTGGCTCAAAATTTAACTCAGCTGTGAACTCACCAATCAATCTGAAGCAAACTACCCCCCAGATCAGCTCCTGACCCATCTGTGATACAGGGAGAACAAACGGGACCTTCAGCAAAAGGTTACTTACAGTGGGGAGAATTTTGTGGTCTGTTCTGGTCAACCAGCCATGCCTTATTTCAGGATAAATCACCTCCCACCCTGTTTTCATCACACACACACACTCAGTATTCTGTAGCCAGTCCACTCTGTGTGCTCAGTCCTCATTGAGCTGTTTTCTGTCCCCTCAGGGGACAGGAAGGAGTACATATGCACATCTTAGGATTCACCTGAGCATGCTCATACCATCCTCTGGTTTCTTGGTTACCTTACTTGGCTATAGTCTTTAGTGCTGTGTGCAAAGTACTTTGAGAACTTAGTTAAATAGATAGATAGATAGATAGATAGATAGATAGATAGATAGATAGATAGAAAGAATGAATGTCAGAAGAAACATCTATTAAGGTGTCCTACTAATTAGGCCATCTAGGTCTGTACTGTCTACTTATAATGGCTGTTCTTTCAGGGCCCCAGGCAGAAGTCTCTCCAGGCACTGCTTTTAAACTTTTAACATTTAGAGATTTTTAGTTTAGAAAAACTGGATGGGAGGACATGATAGAGGTGCATAAGATTATTCATGGCATGGAGAAAGTGTTCTCAAAAAACTATGATTTCGGGACATCGAAGAAGTTGAATGTTGGAAGATTTAGGGCAGACAAAATAAAGTACCGGTACTTCTTCACACAGAGCATAATCTATGGCATTTGTTCCCATAAGATGTAGTGATGGCCACCAACTTGGTGTTGGAGAGAAAGGGTTGGAATGGAGTTCAGCACAATGGCAATTATTCCAAGCACGTTAAAACTTGGTTAGATTTATATCCGTCCTCATCCACCTTTAAACAAGTGTTCCCCACAAAATATTTAGGCTAGAATAAATCGTAGACACTTAGCTTTACAAGTACAGGCAGCAACCATTTCGCTTGGGGGGTCCCTTCCTGACCCCCACATGCATCAGTGGAGCATGTATAAACATGTGCTGCCCTGTTCTGCCTTCTTCTGGGTCCAAAAGGACCATGCATCAGCTAGACATACCTAAAATGGTTGCAGTCTATAAGTGAATGTTTTATTCACAGTCTCCATCGGCTGGCAGTAAAATAAAGGTGTAAAAGGGTTCCAAATAACTTCATAAAGAAAAGGAATTGGTTTCCTTACAAAATAATAATGCAATCTTCAGGTTAGCAAAGAAGCAGGCTGTAAAATCTCCCTTTTGGAGAGAGTAAGGTTCCTTCGTTTTTCTTGCATCTGGGAGCCATTGGCTGTAGCTCCTTGCTTGTTTGAGGAAGCACAAAGAAAAAAAGACTGAAAGTGGGGAGCAAAGGCTGCTGTGTGCCTGCCAAGCCACATTCTGGTAACTTGAGCTCAGGGCTCAGGTTAACCCTTTCATGGATGAAAGTGTGAGCCAGTGACTGTATATAAAGAGAATTAGACAAATCCATGGGAGATAAAGCTATCAATGACTACTAGCAACACTGGCTTATGTTCTGCCTCCACTGTCAGAGGCATAAGCCTGTGTATACCGGTTGCTGGGAATCACAGGGTTTTGCTTGCTGGCTTCCCATCGGCATCTAGTTGACCACCTGTGAGAACATGATCCAGGATCGGGTGGGCCTTTGGCTGATCCAGCAGGGCTTTTCTTATATTATGCTTAACTGGAGATGCTGGAGAATCTGGGACCTTCTGAATCCAAAACATGTAGATCCTTCATTGAGCTATGGCCCTTCCTTAGTTCAGTGTTTCATACTTTACTCTTCAGACAAATTCACCTTTGAAGCAGAAGCCATATACATATTCTTATGTTTTTGAGACTGAGGCAAAATAGTTAGGTGATCTGCGCAGGCAGGAAAGCCAAGGCTCAAGTGACTAAATTAAATGCTACATTTTGCACATGTCAGAATATAAGCACACCCCTGGCAAATGCTGAACATGTTTTTTCCACCTCACCCCAAACAAACCCCATAGGCACCATCTACACTTCTGTCTGCTTCCAAAGTCACATTTCTGGATGGTATCCTGGAATGCAATTCAAAACTGCATGGTGGGACATAATGAACCACAGCATTTAAAAATGCATTGAACAGTGGGACATAGGGACTGCTTTGAAAGGACTTCGTAGAGTGAGCACAGTTTGAATTAGGACCACCACGTGTCCTACATTTACAGGGGACAGTTTTCTATTTGAAGGTTCAAGTTTAGTTTATAGAAAGAAGAGCCCTGAAAAGTGAGAGCAAAGAGGGAGCCATCAAAAGGGAGCACCTGAGCAGCAGAGAGAGGAGGCCCACAGATCACCTGGGCACAATCTTCCCCACGAGGGTGAATTGCATTGTATCTCTTTCTCGCTTTTAAAATAAATGTTATTTTTCAGTCTTTCAAAAATATTTTGACAAATCAACATACAATCCAACATTTTCTAACAAATACATGTATTTTGACTTCCCCCCATTCCTTTTGTGGTTTCTTATTTTTTTAAATTTGTAACACTGCATCTCCTTCCGTACTCCAATTATTAATTATGCCCTAGTTATCCTTTGCATTGTATCTCTTTCTACATAGTAATTATTTATTAATTAGCATGTGAACATTTTATACAAATCTGTGTCCTTTTTTATGGCGAAACGTGTCCTCTTTCTTTTTGCATCATGTGACTGGTGCCCTTAATCTGATCTGAGGTGCCACTTCAGACAGGGGTCTGAATATTGAGGGGGGGAGGGAAGCCCTGCCCGGCATAATCAATCACATGATGTGGCACACACACAGCATTTTTTTGGGGGGGGGGAATATTTTATGGGGGGGTCAAATACCTCTTGGCCCCTAGGAGTTGGCTCCTATGACTTAAGATATATTGGCTGTGATCAAGATTCTTCGGCAGGGCCCAGCTTCACTGGGGAGGCCAGGCAGGCTCCTTCCCACACATAGATCATGATTCCATTGCATACATTCAATCTCATGATTTATATTTATAGCCAGACATGGCAGTAAGGTGTGTGCATGTACTGGACATTTGTTGACATATATTTTCGGCCTGTAAATCAGCACTTGTTCCCACTGTTCTTGGGATCAATGTCCCTGATTATCAATGTGGTTTTTGAGAGAGCATTTGATGTAGGAAAACACAAATGATTTCTCTGTCTCTCTAACTACAAGTCCTAGCTTAACTGCTCAAAGTATATACTCCTTGTCCTAGGAAAAAAGCCTGGGGCAGCATTTTTCTCTTCAGACTGTTGCAATACTGCTTCTGTTCCGATTGGCTCTCGCAACTCTCTCAAGATCTGAAGTTCAGCTTCATGTTCTCCCCTCGTGATAAAGGGTTGCAGGCTGGTCTGGCCCCTGCCCCGGATCAAAGAAGCCCTGGTAAATTGTACCTTTCTCCCTCACGCTTGGGCCCCCCACCAGAAAGATGCAAAGTTCCACTCCTGGTAAACATATGACGATAAAATGGCAAAAAAGGTGGATTTTAAGAACAACTGTTGTGATTAGTTTCTTTAAGTAGCTCAATAAAACAAAAGCAATGTTATCAACAGCAAACAGATCCTTCCAATCCCACTCCCTTTTAGTAAGCAAAAGGGATTTGAGCCTTTGGCATGCATACCTAATTCATACGTCAGCCTGCTGGAGTGTTTATATACCATCGTCACTCAGGGTAAAGAACCAGGAAGCTGAACTACAGTTGCCGACGCTGCTGAGGAAATAACAACATGTTATCCCAAGTATTCAGGGTTGTCTGCCCCCGCCCACTACTTAAATGTCACCCCGTGACATCTGAATAACTTTCTTAAACACGTGGTGACAGGGAACATGGTATGGGAAGGTAATGCACCATATTTAAAGTACTTTGGAAGTGATTTTGATGTGAACATATTGCACCAATGGTAGTTAAGCTGCAGGCTTTGGATGTCAAACACACGGCCTCCATGGGCAGGGCCAAAAGCTGTAGGGTGATGCCCCGTGATGAGATGAATACCATTTTAAAAATACTTGGAATATTTGTATGCTACCCATACAAAGATTATCTGGGTGGCTTATAATGTATATTTTAATATACTGTACAGTAACCATGAAAAGAAAAAAATATATAATGCAGAATTTAAACAAACAAACCTCAAGCAGCCTATAATAAAATCAATAAGACAAGACTCTCAGTCAGCACTAAAAATGTGAAGAGATTTTTAAATAATTTTAAAGGCCTGGGAAAATAAAAAGATCTTCACCTGGCACCAACACAGAGTACATGCCAGGTGGCGAAAGAATACCAGCTAGCGTGGCACCATCAAAAAGCCCGTGGTTCACAGCAAACTGCTGTATCTGGTCAGTGCAAGGATTTCTGCCCTACACATCCCCCAGTCTTGCCATATGCCCACCTACAACATCATTGGGCACTTTCCCAAAAATTCAGATATGCCCACTTGCCCAAAAGGATTGGCAACCCCTGTGAGGGCAGCAAATGTGTTGCACTCCCGATATTGTTGGATTACATCTTGCATCATTCCTGTCCACTGACCATGCAGGTTAGGGCTGATGGGAAGTGGGGGCCAACAACATCTAGAAGGCACCATATTGGGCTATCCCTGCTGTAGACCATGGCACCTCCCCACCTTCCTGACTCTTGAATCAGTGCTAGCAATGTACCAAGTGCCCAGGAGGACACTGCTGGCAAACTCCTCCCAGTCCCTCCATCCAGGTCTCAATGACACCAACCAGATTTGCCCCGGCACCCACAGTTAAATCAATGATTAGATACAGTACTGTATTTTATTGTGGACTAAGCCAGGGACTCAGCTACATCAGTGAAGGAAAAGCATTTTAAATGCATTATAACACTGTGACACCAGATGGCGCTGTGGAGTTCTGTCTTTTGGCAACTTCATTTCCCACTATGAGGTTTACAAAGCATTTTGCTGAAAGTTTTTTTGACGTATCTAGATCCAGCCCAGCAAGCATTCAGTTGATGCCCTGTGGGTATCATACTCCAACATCCTTTCATCCTTTCATCTTGTGCTCTGAGGAGGGCAGAAAAGAGACTGGCCCCAGAATCCCATGATTTCAGAAACTGGTGTTTTAGGGAAAAAAACACATGGCATTGTGAAAGCTGTCTCCCACCTCCTGGGCATTTCCCCTCCCTGGCCACCAGTCCCTTGGCATGGCCACCCTTCCTGGAAGGCCCAGTTGTTCTGAGATACTTCTATGTGTGGTGGGAGATATGCCACCCCTCACTCCGAGAGAGGGCACATTTGACAAGACCTCTCTCAGCACCCTCTTCAGAAAGCCAGGCAGGTTGGCCAGCAGGTGCTGGGACAGAAGGAGGGTCCTGTGTGCCAGCTGCAAAAGAGCCAGGTGGCCAGTGAAAGGGCAAGCACCTGCTGGTGCCAGCATTAAAAGGGCAGCTTTATTGCTTCCTTGTTTGGGTTGCGTAGGATCCTGTCTTTACTCCCCCCTCCCTTGGTGGCTCCCTCCCCGTATCCCCGCTCCCCTGCTGCTCACACACCAGGCAGAGCCCTGTCAGCCTTCAAGGGGAAAGAGGGAGAAGAAAAATAACACTTGAATATGTATTTCTGCTGAAATGAAAGAATTACTGCCCGCATATGAGGCGGCAGACACCTTAGAATATATAAGGGCATCCTCTGCATACACAAGAGGCAGGTTCTTGCTTCGGGGGTAGGAACTGGAGGGCAGAGGGGCCTCTGGGAGGAATCATGTCCTTGATGGGGCAGCATCTGTCTTTAGGTAGGTGCGGGTGGCTGTGGAATATAAAGGGGGTTTTGATTTTGAAGTGGATGGGTCTCCAGTTCTCTATGAAACAATTAAATGCTTGGTGATGGGATTCAAGCCCACCTGGAACTAAGTGTCTACTGCTATGAAAGACCCTCCCCAAAATCCAAGATGCGTAAGCTTTCTTAGTGGTAAGTGAAAATAACCTGGCACAAACTCTGCGCATGCTTGAGGGCACTATATTCTTCGTCAGAGAGGTCTTGAGGCACCTTAAAACATTTGTTAGGGCACACCCACCCCTCTGGAAATTATTTTATTAATTATCACGTTTCAGAGAAATTCATAAAAATAATCCTCAAAAACTTAACATGTACTAGGCGCTAAAAGCACCCCTGCCAAAAGATAGGCAGTCTTCTGACATTTTTGAAATATTACCTATATAGAAAGTAAAATAGCAAGGTTAGCCTATAGTTGCATACAACCCCAGTTAGACTGATCACTATGGCTGAAAACAGATCCGAGAGATCAGATTAAACCTTATTGTATACTGTCCCCTGTTTAGCTCCCCCCCCCCCCCAACATCTCTTGTTCAAACTGGAAGATTTAACACACTGCACCCTGCGATTTTGCGCATGGATCTGAACCCACTGAAGTAAACGGATTTACGCGTATGCTGCCGAGTGTGGGGAGGGGTGGCGGGGGCAACCTTTGATGTCTTCCTTCCCCTTGAGATCACAAGTTCAAACCAACCAACCAACCCACCCTACTCCCTTCTGTGAAAAGTACAATTTTAACTTCTTCAGCATGTTGTCCTCCGCCCCCCGGTCACATTTTTTTTTTTTTTTGCCCCCAGACTCTTTCCCTCCCAGGAAGAGGTGTAGGAAGAAAAATCGCAACACCCTCTCCCATCTGCGGCGGGCGGACTGGGATTGGTGAACTAGGGAATTAAGGAACATAGCCCCCCCCCCCCGCCGCCAGCGCCCCCTTCCCTGCCAGCATCTTGGGCAGGGCGCATGCAACTCACGCCCGTCTCTTCTCCACGCGCTCCCCTCCTTCCGATCAAGTGCAGAGTCAACTTTCTCCCCCCGCCCCCCGCCTCAATTCTCAGTGCATCTTGGATTGCTGCTCCGGATACCTGCTGCTCCTCCTTCCCGCACAGCTCTTTCGCGGTCTCCTTCCCACCGCAAGGATTTTGTTGTTTCCCCCTTTTTTTGAGGGGAGGGGGTGCCTGCTGCTGCTGCTGGTGGTCTTCCTTTCTTCGCGCTCCCCACACCTCCTCCAGACCCACCTCTCTCTCTCTCTCTCTCTCTCTTTCTTTCTCCCACCCACCCCCCTTCTCCGCCGCGCTCTCAATGCTGGCGGAAGATTTTTGCCTTGAAACATGAAGGTCCTTAGCTGGGTGCATCTCCTCCTTAGCCAGTGGCTCTTGCAAAAGGTAAGGAGCGAGCTGGGAAAGGAGAAGGCGCGGGCGGCTTGGCTGGCTGGCTGGCTGGCGGGGGGGGGGGGCGGGAGTTGCCGTCGCCCAAGAAGGCAGCCTTGTGCCCGAAGCAAACTTGCCCCTTGGCACGAGGGAAGGGAAAGTGGGCACCAAAGGAACCAGGAGAGATTTCTGCCCGGTCCAAAAAAGGCTAGTAGTGTGTATATGGCGAGGAGGGATTGCTTTAATTCTGGCCGCATCGTTTCCCCAACTTTGACTCGACTCCGGGTTACAATTCGTTGGAATGTAAGCAGCAGAGACTTGACGCGTGTCTCGAAAGTTAAGGGAGACGCTGATTTCTGGGGAGCGGGGAGTCGTCTGTCCGCATTCATTGGCGAGCTGGGCGGGCGGCTGGGCTGTGTGTGGGTTGCGTGTGTGTCCTGTTTTCTTAGCGTGGGACACAATCAGATTATGTGGCAAGTTCGTCTCCCCCCGCCCACAAAAAAGAGATCAGCGCGGAGCGCCTGTGTGGGGTGTTTGGTTTGGTTTTTGGGCGGAGTGGGGCGAGGAAGAGAAGAGCTTGCCAAGCTGTGAAAACACCTCCTCCGCTCTCCTCTGGGGCGACGGCCCGTCTGGCGGCTCCGCGGAAGGCGGCTCGCGAGACGTGAATCGTGTAAATATAGCCTGGCTGCCAATTCGGATCCTCTTCCCGCTTAGCCCGCAGACAGCCATGGGGGCGCTTAGGTGTAACTCCGGGTCAAGGCGCGCTCGCAATGGCATCGTAAAAAGCCGAAGAGCGGCGGCTTGGTGCCGCGCGGGCACCCCGAGGTCGAGCGGTCGGTCCAGCCGAGGGCAGCGCCGATCTTTCTTCCCGAACTCAGACGTTCAGGCATCGGACGCTCGTGTCATATTCCAGTACAATATTGCATATTCTTTCAACTCCCATAGGGCTGAAATGCGCACGGAACGCGCTCGCAGGCGCGGCTCAAGCGAGGCTCCGGCGCCCGCCCTCACGTACCCGTTGTGTGTACAAACGCGCGCACGTGGTCGTGCAGTGCCACTTGGCTCCCGGAGGCAGGTGGATCAGTACGGAGTTGGTGTACAAGGTTTGCACGTGGGAACACCATGCAAGTGTGAATAGACTGCACCTACACGTCCGGGTCACACCATACAATAGCGATTTCGTGCAAGGTGGTGGGAAATAGTGTGTGTGTGCTCACACATATTTCAGACTCTTGTTCTGCGAGTTGTGCAAAGTGTTAGACAGCTGAATAAACGTACCTAGCATTTGCTAAGATCTGGGGCTCTCAGGGCAGATCAGCCCATCCAGACCTTCCACCACAATCCCAGCATTCAGAGTTTTATTTCCATTTCATTATCTACAAAAACTGGTTTCCACCACTTTTTCAGAACCCACTTCCACTGGCTAGGAAAAGAGGTACATTTTATTCCTCATGACATGGCAACTCCCCTGCTCCCCTCTTTTGAGGTGCTTCTTCTGGTTCTAAACTGAGTAATTTTAGACAGAGCTTTGACCTTTTGCACTGGGTGTTCCTGTTGCGAATTTAGCTTGTCTCAAATGCCACAAGCACTGCAGAATCCTGGGAGCCACTGTCGCTTCCCCCAGAGGATCCAATGCACTAGTTCCAATTTGCTCCTCTTGAGGACAGGATGGTTGTTTGCTTGGTGCAAGCCCTCAGAAAAAATCAAACTGGAACCCAGTTCAGGCACAAACCCTGTCCCCCCTGCCCTTCTGACCTTGACGCCCATCTTCTGAATTACAATCCAGTCCGAAGAGATGTCTTCCATAAAATGCATCATTCTCTCTCTTGCACATACGTATGAAAGGGGATGTAACAGCCAGTGTGTTGCTGTTGGTTCTGTTTCTCCAACATGCTTAGAGATTGTGGCATTAAGTGTTTCTTTGTGCCTAGTATATATAGTATACCCCTTATTGGTTAAACCAGGGCCCATTAGCTGTTCCACTTGGAGGCTTGCTCCTCTAATTTGCCCAGTTTAAACTGAGTGGAGAAGCACTTAAAGCAAAGTGTTATTAAATAATTGCAGAGACTCCCCCCCCTCCTACTTCCATTCCCCTGGGCTTCGGGGCTTCTTTTCTTCTACCAAACATGCTGCCATATTTTTTTAAAGTGACTTTTGGGAGCAGAAATGACCTGGCCCTCGTGATTTGGAACTTTAGAACTTCCCAATTTCTCTTTAGACCAGTCAAACAATAGCTTTCAAAAAGAATCATAAAATTTTGATTCTCTTCCGTCTGCTTCATACACATCCGCTGGTGTGCAGTGTGTGTGTGAAATAATTCTTTCACAGGTAACAGGCATTGCAGTTTTTAGTGCTTGCAAATGGGGAGTTAAGAGCTTTGGTTTCATTTTTAATTTTTTTCTCTGCCTGTGCCTTATTTTTCTTTTTATGGCATTGTAATGTTGCAGGGAGAAATAAGGAACGGGCTCATTAAGCACCAGGCCAGCGAGAATCGGATTTCATGACAATCAATTTTTACTTTTCAACAGTTTCATGAATGCAAACCCCTCCCCCACCCTCTTTCTCAAGGAGCTACATACAGACTTTTGCAAGGTTAGATCTAACTAGTTTGTCTTTCTTGGGCTTATCTTATTCTATGTAGCAAGATGGGGAGGAAAACATTATTTGGGGGCTACCCTCAGCTTTCCATCAGCCTGAGAGCACTGCTTTTAAGAGGCTGTGGGGGGACCTTTGTTTTAATCAGATAACAGCAATTTTTGTTGCTGGCGTGAAAGGCAGGGAGATCAAAGGAATGAGGTGTGCTTTGGGTTTGGAAAGAAGGTTTAGCTACTGGGGTTTTTTTGAGCCCTGCATTAGAGAAAAAAACATTCAGTGAAGGTACAAATGAGATGCTTTCCTGATTCTCAAACTAGGTCTTGTGCGATGTGTGTGTGTGTGTGTGTGTGTGAGAGAGAGAGAGAGAGAGAGAAGAAACACTACTGTGAGCTCAAAAAAAGCCCAACATCTGGGTGGGAAATCCGCAGCCCCCCCAACTACACCTCACTGGATCATCAGTTGTTTCAAATAAATATTACCAGCAAAGTTAAGGAAGGAGAAACAATTCGGACACCAGTGCCTGGTCTATATTAACTTCTCAGGCTGCAAGCCGCCACTATTACTGTGGAGGTGCCCCATTAAAATGTGGGGCTGCTTTTGTGGACTTCAATTTTTTATTCACTTCCTTTGTGGCCCCGTTATAGTGCATCTTAGGCAGACAGCATCCCTCTTCAACTACATTTCTAATTTATCCCAACATTTTCCGTGTTGTCCGTACCATTTAGACAAATGAGATTTTGCAGTTGCCTATAGAACCAAAACCTTGCTGTGAATGAATATTTAGAGCAGAGCGCAGCAATATGCCATTCTTTCACCTGAGAATTTGGTTGATATTGAAGACCACTGGAAGTTTTTACTTGCCCCATCTGTGCTTCCTGGTTTCCAGTCTACCCAGCAGCAGGCAAGGAAGTCTAAGATCATGATGTGAAAGCCAAAAAATAATAGTGCTGAATGTTGTAGCTGCCATGGTAGCATTTTTGGAGTTTCCCTCAAATAAACAAAAGAAAAGGAGCAGTTTGCTAGCCCTCAAGATGTGGACTCTAACTTAAAATAATGTCTGAGTGCTATCTGGTAATATTGATCTACTAACAGGGAATTGACTTCCCTAAAGTCAGGGGTGCTTCTCATCTTCCTTTGTATCTTCCAAGAAGTCTATGATCCTGTTCATGGGGATTGTGTCCCCTTTTATCTTCACAAGATGATAACTAACTCAAGACTGCTCAGTGGGCTTGGAATGTAGATTTAGGGTTTCAGATTTATTTGTTTCTTTTAAATGCAGAATTGCCAATCACGTATGTAAGTATCCTATCTGTGGCTCTGAGGATGTTGAATGTGATGCTGCCACCTCAGAGTAAACTTTGACTGAAAAGCATAGCTAAGTGAAATTTTACTCACCTATTTCTATCACTGAGAGAATCAGATTCAACTTTATGCAACCTTTGGCCATAAGGAACCCAGGTTGTTGCTTAATACCAGGTCAGCTATGGACAGACTGTGGACATCATACAGTTAAAGCACATTCAACCCACATGTAAAGCACATAATTCATCCCCAAAGGATCCATGGAACTGTAATTTTCCCTTCACAGAGCTACAGTTCCCAGCACCCTTAACAAACTACACTTCCCAGGATTCTTTGAGGCTAATTGTGTGCTTTAAATGTATGGTGTGACTCCATCTAGCCCAGATGGATACCTGAGAGCAAGCCTGGTGTGAGAAAGAACGACTTGGCATGAGTACCCTATCCATTACCAGGCTTTGCCCAGTACCAGAGCTTAGTGCTGAAAGGCTCTCTGTCGACCACCTACAGCTGTCCTTTGCAGAAAGGGCCTGTGTGCCCCACAAGGCAATTGCTAACAAGCCGGTGTACATTACATCTCTCTGAAGATGCTAGCATTTTGGCACATGGCAAGCTCTGCAAGGGGGTTCAGCTGAAAATCTTGTTGACTCTCAGCCCAGAGTTCCCTTTCCATGCTGATCAGCCTTCAACCAGAGCATTTTGTCAAGTTGAGGTGGGAACTCTGATTATCCACAAACCAACCTGAAGTTATTTTAACAAAGTGGTGGTGGGGAAATCTACAGACTTCGATAGTTGATACTGCTTTTTGAAAACAGTTCAGTTGATGTTGAGCTTCTTACCCAAATGTTGTTTATGGTGTTTAACCAGCACACAGTATTTTGAGATATTTCTAACTTTGCTTTTGCAAATTGAAAAAAGCTTATTAATGGCAGCCCCCTGCGGTTCAGCACCATCCGGGTCAACAGGACCCTGTCCATTAACTTGTTTTGTGCTTGTGTACATTTCTGTCAGCAGATGCTGGCAGTGGCGTAGCGTGGGGGGTGCAGGGGGGGCCGGCCGCACCGGGCGCAACATCTGGGGGTTAGGGAAATCCACGGGTTAGGGGGTGCAAATCCATGGGTTAGGGGGCGCAAATTACTTGCCTTGCCCCGGGTGCTGATAACCCACGCTACGCCACTGGATGCTGGGAGATTATGAGGAGTGGGATCTACAGCTCTGAGCTAAAAAAAAAAGTAAGAAATCCCCAAACATTGCAGGATGGAATAGAATAGTGCTAATCTGCTTGGTATGCTTGCATTGTGGTTGCAAAAGAGACAGTAGAATTTTGAATTTACTTTACCAAGGACTAGTATGTTGGAGGAAAAGAGGAACTGGGTGGGTAAAACATTAGAAATAATATGATCCAGAAGTGTATGAATGAAGAAGACCAAAAATGTAGCAAGGAGGTAGGGTTGGGGGATGTAAAGCAAAGATGTGGCCTTCCAGCTGTGACTGGATTCTGCTTCCCATCATTCCTAACCACTGCCTATGGTAGCTGAGGCTCATAGGATTTGGAGTCCAGCAACATCTGGAGAGCCCCTGTGTCCCTCACTCAGCCACCGACATCCCAAGAATCTCATTTTGGAGTGTTTAGAAATTGCTACTCAATTTTGTACATTGTGTGGTGAGAGGTGTCTCTTTGTTATGAGGACCGCAATTCTGCTGCTTTTGAAGAATGAAGGCTGTACTGAACTAAAAGCGAGGGTTCAGATTCCAGAAAGCCATATTCGTCTATTATAGCAATGCAGATTTCTGAAATCCAGCCTCAAATATCAACCTAATAGTGGTGTTTAAAAATGTACAGTGGAAAAACATTGAATGTTGAAAAGGAGAGATTTGGAAATTGCTGCAGCAGAATCCCTGCCCTTCCCCGTTCCTGATTCCATCTTTGTTTCCTGTAGTTCCTCCAGTGCTTTTTTCTGGGGGGACGCAGGGGAATGCATACCCCTAAACATTTTGTGAATCTTTGTACTTTTATCCATGTACTGTATTTCTTTTTCCTGATTTGAACTATAAAATGGTGAGTCAAAACTTTTTAAGGAAAAAAGCACTGAGTTCTTCCCTATGTTCCGCTCATATACTGCCTCAGTTCTTTGGAGGCTAGGGGCGGGGAGGGGCTGATGGTCGCAGCAGGAGGCAGACGACCTCAGGATTTTTAGAAAAATGATTCCTGGCCCTACAGAGGAAATGGGATTTAGTTCAGAGCCAAGAGATCAGAGATGGGGTGCAGGACAAAACTCTACTTTGGTTTTTCCACTCGGTTTGCTTCAGTAGGGTGCATTTAGTGCATCACTTTTCCCCATATGAAAATGGTTCTAATAACATAGAGCAGGGGTCAGCAAACTTTTTCAGCAGGGCGCCGGTCCACTGTCCCTCAGACCTTGGGGGGGGGGCGCGAACTATATTTTTTTTGGGGGGGGGATGAACAAATTCCTTTCCCCACAAATAACCCAGAGATGCATTTTAAATAAAAGGACACATTCTACTCATGTAAAAACACGCTGATTCTCGGACCGTCTGCAGGCCGGATTTAGAAGGCGATTGGGCTGGATCTGGCCCCCCGGGCCTTAGTTTGCCTACCCATGATGTAGAGGCACCCTTGCAAAATGCAACACGTTTAACACATGTCTGTCTCTAAAGGAGTTCCACAAAATGAACATCCTATTATTTTTCTGACCCAAGGACAAAGGCATGTGTCCTCATTCTCAGATAATAATGCCTGTCCTTTTGCTGGGCTTGCTATCTTGCTGTGTTCGGCATTGCCCTGTCCTGGGGAAAGGGCTGGCTTCGTTTTCTTTTCCATTTATTACGCTCAATAGCCACTTAAAGTAGCTGATGGGTGCCTGGAGCCCCGTCTGGCCCTGCTGTTTCACAGGGTCATGCGGTGCCAGATGTTCCTGCATTTAAACAGCTGCCGTAGCCTCATTTTGATAAAATAATAAATCCCTCCTCTTTGGCTTTAACCCCTTTCTGGCTCATACCACTCACAGCCAGTGCTACATAGCAACTTGGAGGTATTCACATTCACACTGGATTGACATAATGATATGAGGGGCAGGGAATTTTTTAACCAGTAGAGAAATGGGCCTGGATTGTAACTGGAGGGGGAATTTATTGAGGCCTTGAAGTTGTTAGCAGATGTATAGAAGGGATAATTTTGAAAGGGGTGGCTTCTCCTGCTATTACAGCAATATTATGGAAAAAAGGGAACACTGAAATTCCTCCTCCAGTAAAACTGATTCAGTGCACCGGAACCCTGCTTTTCTTTGAATCTTGCAACCCTGGCTAGAGTAATAACTGGTGCTCTTGTCCATAAGACTGGTGGTGGGCACTGAAGGAGTTATCCTGCCCAATTCTGAACTGAGCAAATCTAAGAAATATTCCCCATCTCAGCAGTATTCATTAGCAAGGACACACTTCTTCATTAGCCACAGCCTTGTTAAGAGCTCATTGTCTGACTGGCTCCCCCGTATTGTAATTGGGACTGGTAGGTAAACAGACAAAACACAGTTCTTATTTTGGGAGAGAAGCAATCATGTAACATGGGAAACAGCTTTTTCTAATGGATGCAGCAGCTAGGTTCAGAAGGGCCCTTGAACACCTTAGAAAATGAGAAGCAAAAGTTAAAAGTGTTCGCTTGTGGACTAAAAGAGTGGGGAGCAGGCTGAGAGCCAAGATGCCTGCGGGATGTGGCTGACTTAGGCCCTCTGGAAACAAAATGGCCGCTGCATGGCTGCTCCATGAAATGGCACGTGTGTGACAGGCTCCCAGTGGAGCAAGCTGTGCGATGCCATAATCAGAGCTGGCTCACCTTCCATACAGATGGAGTTCTAGGCAGCCTTCATGTTCTATCCTTTAATGTGTGATGGGATTCCTGCTCTATTTGTTTTGCCTTTTCCTTAAGAAAGGCCCAGGCCCACATAGAACTAGTTTCATCCAAATGGCGAACACAGAGGTGGGCCTGGAGCTGGGAGGGTGAATTTAAGAACCTTGCTTGGTCACGGACCTCCTGCCTAAGTGATGTGGCTGACTC
The DNA here is from genome assembly GCF_964252035.2 of Podarcis erhardii. Classification (NCBI taxonomy): domain Eukaryota; kingdom Metazoa; phylum Chordata; class Lepidosauria; order Squamata; family Lacertidae; genus Podarcis; species Podarcis erhardii. The sequence continues at coordinate 3,994,450 of NC_138498.1, forward strand.
GGGTCTGGCCAAGTTGCTCTTTGTTGGCCTCAGTATATAAAATAGAAATGGAAATGCTTTACCTCCCACACAGTTGTTGGGAAGCTGAAGCTGAAGCCCTAAAAGCATTTTATATTATGAACAAGCAGTATGTAAACCAGGCTTCCTCAACACCAGCCCTCCAGATGTTTTGAGACTACAATTCCCAGCATCTCTGACCACTGGTCCTGCTAGTTAAGGATCATGGGAGTTGTAGGCCAAAAACATCTGGAGGGCCGAGGTTGAGGAAGCCTGATGTATACCATTAATAAATGCATCTGTATGAGTATGTGCCTGGCATTAACACTTTTAGCCTTATTTAGTCAATCCTATTTACTCTCATAGTTCCAAACTGAACCCTGGAGTTCTGGCTCCTATATTCTTCTGTATTTTCCACCTCAGTTTAGGCTTATGCGCTCTTACTGTTTGCCCTGCTCTTTCCACACAGAGGTCTGCACTTTAGTGGTCTGTGTCTGAGTGTTGTTGTGGTTGGGTTTTTTTGCCCCAAGTTTCTCCCGCAAAATCCTGCTCTTTAAAGCTCAATCGGAGCAACTGCCAATTCTGGTTTTCCACTGGTTGACTTTGCTCCAATTGAGCTTTAAAGAGTGGGATTTTGCGGGGAAAGCTCAGGAGCAAAAAAAAATGAAGGTAAAAAACTGGGGGATGTTTGGATAGAGAACATTAAATTGTGGACTGTGCCTGGAAAGAGCGGAGGAGAGGTAAGTGTGGATAAGCCCTTTGTCTCATTAGACCCTCACTCATTACACATGCAAAAATGTGAAAGGCAAGTATGTGCATCCAGGGACTGGGCGGGGGAAAACAACAGTGCATTGTGCAAGCCTAGAAGGCCATATTGGAGATCCAGGGGTCACTGATCTAAGCAAGCCTCGCACACCCTTTTGTCTGACTATCAAGGGGCGAGTGGACAGAAGCTGCTGTCAGTGCCTGAAGAGAACCTGCTGTGGATTTCCTTTTCTTCCCTCTCTTCCGCTTTGCACCTGCATGCTCCGTGTCCATCCAGTAAGGGGAGCTCTTGATTTCTATTCCTCTCAGTTTCCATTCTAGCCCCCTTTTAGCTTTAACTCAAAGAAGCTTATTGAGAATTGGGACAAGCTGTAGTTGGCATAGCCAGTTTTCAGCCAGAATGTGGACCCCTCAGAATCCCAGCTGTTTTTACTTTGTTTTACAATTTTGTTACTGGTATTTTCTTTTATATTCAAGCATAAGTTTCTAGCCCTTATGACTGTTGAGAGATGTGCTTCAGATGTACAGTGCCTTTCTAAAAACTCACTCCTTCTGTTTATGTGTAGTTCCTTCATGGCTTCCAGTGATACTGCTCTCTGCATATACTGAACCCAAACAGTACGTCATTTGGCAACACCTGGGAGAGTGTATGGGGTGTGTGTATGTGATCCCCCCCCCAAACTATTTTAATTGGTCACATTTTATCTTGCCCTTTCTCCAAGGATAGCTGATTCAGAATTAGACATGCAAAACAAACTAATTTGAAAATGTTTGAATGATAATCCATATTGTAATTGATTCTGAGTTAAAAATCTTGAGTTTCCATTTTGCAGGATTTGGAGAAAAAGGCCTGGCCCCCAGCAATACCAGGAAAAAATCCTGGGAACAATTCGGAAATCTGGGGAATTCCCTTCTCTGCCCTGTATTGATTAAATGTTAAAATAAGACTACCTCATGCCTTATTACTTAAGAGATGCCTTCTGTTCTCGTAGAGCAGGGAGAGTCATCAGGCCTAATCTGGCCTGCCAAACCTCTAGATCCATACCCACCTCCTCCCATCAGGTCCAGCCTGTTCTCCCTAGACTGCTCTTTCCTTGCTATTGATCTGCAATCCCTGTTCAGTTGTGCAGCACTTCCTGCCATGTGATCTCTCCCCACCCTCCAGATTCTGCTCAGCTGATTGCAGGTTTCACTACTGCTGAGCAGTAATTTTTCACTTTGTAGTTTGGCTCCATTCTCCACCCATATGTCACTCCTGCCCAAGAGACTGTGTTCCTGGGGGGTGGGGACCCACCCCACCTTAAAGCTATATAAAGAAGCCTCCCACTGTTTTATGTTCCTACCTCATATTACTTCCATAGAACTGATATATTCCATCAGCTCTCAGCATTTAATACAGCACATCCTGGCACAGCTGGCATTTGCCCGATATCCTCAGTGGAGCAAGCCTCTCAGCTCTCACGGCACACCCATATGATTTTCCTTGGCACTGCTCTACTCCAGGGGTCAGCAACCTTTTTCAACTGTGGGCCGGTCCACCGTCCTTCAGACCATGTGGCAAGCCAGACGATATTTTTTGGGGGAAATGAACAAATTCCTATGCCCCACAAATAACCCAGAGATGCATTTTAAATAAAAGCACACATTCTACTTATGTAAAAACATGCTGATTCCTGGACTGTCTGCGGGCCAGATTGAGAAGGTGATTGGGCCGCATCCATCCCACGGGTCTTAGGTTGCCTACCCCTGCTCTACTCCCAGACTGTCATCCATTCCCCTTGACCCATATCCTTGCCTGGGCAATCCAATGAATTTTTGTCTCTCAGGACAAATCAGTGCCAACAACAACAAAATTCCTTCACCAGTTCTGCATAACTGGAGTGTTGGTGTTGGTGTTGAAAGGCTGCCAGAAGAAATCACATTGGCATGAGCACCAAGACGATGCACAGGAGCAACCCCTGAAACCAGATGTTGTAAACCAGATGTTGTCTTGCATCTGCCTTGCATGATCTGCTCCCCCCCCCATTCTAATGTGTGCATAGGTAGTAGATGATAGATAGATGATAGATAGATAGATGATAGATGATAGATAGACAGACAGACAGACAGACAGACAGACAGACAGATAGCTGGATTGGATCAAGGTCCAGCTAATCTAGGACTCATTGCAAGGTGGTCCTCTAGAAACTGACTTGTAGACCACCAGTAGACCATGATCAACCTTTTGACTCCCCCTGCAGGGTGCAAAACAACAACAACCCTGGGGCAAAATCACAGCACGGGATTTTTATAAGACTGGGTTTGTCAAGAGGCCAGAGAACCAAGTTGTCTGGCTTAGGCTCCCCCAATTTGGGACTACATCTGTTCTGTCTGGGTAAGGTTTGAGTATGTAAATGTCACTCTTATTTGAATTCTGTCTAAAAGTAAAAGGTAAGGTAAAGGACCTCTGGATGGTTAAGTCCAGTCAAAGGCAGCTATGTGGTTACAACGCTCATCTCGCTTTCAAGCCAAGGGAGCCGGCATTTGTCCACAGACAGCTTTCTGTGGCCAGCAGGACTAAACCGCTTCTGGCGCAACAGGACACCGTGGCGGAAGACAGAGCGCACAGAAACACTGTTTACCTTCCCATCCCGGCGGTGCCTATCTATCTACTTGCACTGGTATGCTTTCAAAGTGCTAGGTTGGCAGAAGCTAGGGCAGAGCAACGGGAGCTCACCTCTTTGCGTGGATTTGAACCATCGACCTTCTGATCAGCAAACTCAAGATGCTCAGTCGTTTAGACCACAGCGCCACCCGCTTCCCTGAATTCTAGCTATTGTTGCTATTGCCATACACAACTGTCAAGGGCACTTCTCAGACAAGAAATACATATGGCAGATAGTTAAGTATTTCTTGTCAAAGATAGCACAGTCACTTCTACATCTCTGGATATCTACACACCCCAATCTAAAGGCTAGGCAGCTATTCTCAGGTCCGCATTCTATGGAGTAGTTGCAGCAACAGGGGACCATTCCCTCTCCACCAGCTTATGCACCTTCCTCCGAGGGGCTGTGTGCATGCAGCTGGAGACTGTGCCTGTATGGAAACTTTCTCTGTGCATCCCGTTTCAATTCCCTCCTCGTTCTGGGAGAGTGGTGCAGGAAAGGGTGGAGAAGCACCTTCCCTTGCCTGACCTGCCTTTTTCTCCTCTTCTTCTGACCCATCCTTTGCTCCACTTTCCAGCTCTGAAGCTTCCCCATGTCTCTGATTTTTGCCTCCTGCCTAGTACAGGTCCCCACAAACCATTGCCCCTCTCTCAGAAATTGCATCTCCTTGACTGGGAGAGGGGGGAAAGTAATTCAGGGGTGGGGTGGGGAGTGTCTGAGTAGATTTAACCTACTACCTAACATGCCCTAAAGATAAGTGCTTAGTGATCTGTACTGCAACACCCTTATTTCAGTTTGCTGCTCAATTGAGCACAACCAAAGCCATTTTGCTTCTGGTGGCCCAAACAATGCCTGTTTCCACCAACTCCTGCATGCCAAAGGCACATCTGAATTTGAGAAATTATTATTATTACTATTATTACTACTACAAGATCTCCACACAGTACATGTGGGGAATCACTTCAGCTAATGTAATGCCAATACTGTACATACAGTGGAGCTCTTTTTGTTTTAAAAAAACTAATAACATGGAAGACCTCTGTGTTAAAAACTGTGCAAGGCCTCGCCTCAGCACCATTTTTTTATTTTTTAAAAATGCCATCAGATTCGGGGGGTGGGGGGGTGGTTGTTATTATTTAAATGTGTACAGGTACAAAAATACCTGCTTGCATGCCTAGAATGGGAAAAGGTAGAGGAAGAGGGGGGTGCAGGACCAGAAAATACATCCTAAGAACATTCCACCAAGCACTGCTCACTGGTACAGATGGGATACAGCGGAATGGTTATGAAAAATGTGTGGACACTTGCATACCAATTGCCCACATGAAAAAGCAGATCAGAACAATCAAATCGAGACGTTAAGCCCCCATCTGGAAGTCCCCTAAGGGAGCCATTGTTAAGTCTCATGTGCATTCTATCCAATGGTAAGTGTTACAGTCTCAGGAGGTGCAAGAAGTACATTCAGTGCTGTCTGAAAATGCCTCATTTACTGCCCCCCCCCCCACTTACTACACTGGAATCATCGTGGCTTAACAAGCTTATTGTGAGCCTGAATGAGATATGGAGAATGAACCGCAGGTGGAGGAAGCCTAGGTCCGCTCCATGAAACTCTGAATGCAGTCGGCAAGCAGCAAATTTGGTATCTCTTGCAGAATTCAGCATTGTGCGAAATCTCTTTAAAAAGTAAAGCAAGTTTCTAGCACTCAGGGCTAAACATTTCTAGCTCATATGAGGTAAAATCATAGAATTGTAGAGTTGGAAAGGTCCCCAAGACTCATCTAGTCCAGCCCCACAGCCATCCCTAGGTGGGCTTGAACCCCCAGCTTTGTGGTTAACAGAAGCACTAACCCATTGTGCCACTGGGGGAAATCTCACACATTGAGTTAGGGCTTTAAAGAGACTTCCCGCAGAATAGAGGTGGTGAGTGCTGCAGAGCTCATTGCCCCCTCTCATGGAAAACAGAAATGGAATGTATTATTCAAATGAGAGCAAAAATGCTCTAATTTGCATAATTTATTCCATTTGCAGAATCTGTTTCCTTGGTGCTAAATTTGGACCAAGTGTGCTTGTGGGCAGAGTGTACAGCAGTCCTGGGTACAGGAGGAACTATAACTCTAACTAATAATTATTTCTGAAGTGCTCTTAATCGATATTAAATTTATTTTCTGAGTGTTGCATACTGCCTGGATTCCTGCATCTTACAGCAGTAGCCGAGGTGTTAATGTTAGGAACTATGCATGATTGAAAAGCTGTCTCCAAGAGACCAGAGTGCTGGCTGGTCTCTTTCCAGCCATCTCCAGAGCTAATATATTGCCGAACAAACACACTGTAATTCAGATTGAAGCTTTCCAATATGACTCATTTCCCTCCCTTTTAATAACACTCCCCCTGCTGCGGCCTTTAAACCCTTGGCTGCGAGCAATTCAATAAGGAGGCACACGACCCCGTCTGCCACCCCGAGACAAGCGCTGCGCATATCGCAGGACGCAGCACATCCATCTGGAATAGAAACGAACCAACGGCTGGGAAGCTGGGGCTAGACTGGGGCAAAATCCGACTTCTCCTGACAAATGCCACTTGCTTTTTAATAAGAATGAAATATTCTTCCTTTGCTATCCCCCCCCCCTTTGCGGTTGATTATATTTGAGAGCATTGCAAGAATCAGTATAAACAGGGAGGCTGGAGGTCAGAACTGAGGGGCACCGTCAGAGCTAGGTTATCAGGAGGTGTGGGAGGAGATTGACAGACACAGAGGATGTTATGGCCAGTAAGCAGAGTGTCCATGGAGGGCGGGGGGCTCTTTGCGTTTGCATTCACTGGAAGTTCATGTGTGAGCTTGTCATATTCAGAAGTGCGGCTGTGCAGATGAGGGTTTAGAGCTCCTTTATCTGTACCTGGAGCGATGTGGTTGCTGATGCTTCTGTGGTTTCTCCCACATCATTCCAGGAACATTAATAAATGTGTGTCCACATGGTTGTTTTGTTTTTGCTTTTGCTTTGTAATAGAGAGACGATGCCCACATTCCCTTGGGAAGTGTATTTCTTCTCTGTTACACAAACACCATAAAGCAAAACTTCATGGTCAAAGATGTCCAAAACTTGTAGAGGGAGTAACTGCAGAGGCAGGAATATTCCATGCTGCCCCAGGAGCCTCTATAAAGTGGGCCTTAGACTTGTTTCCAAGAGAGCAGAGTTCAAGTCCTACCTCTGCCATGGATTCATAATATCAGCCAGGCTAGTATTTCTGAGGGTTTCCCAAAAACAATGCTAAAAACTATTTGAGCCTTCCGTATTGCACATGGACACTGGTTAATGCAGGAGAGAATTGGGATGTTTGTGTAGTCAGAGTCAGCTGGATTTAAAGATTGTTGGAAGGTTGGTGCCTCTTTCGTGAAGTGCTAACTTTAATTCCAAGAAATTCAGAAGTGGAGTGTTGGTTAGGGGCAAGACTGTGCTTTACCTCTCCCCCGCAAACCCCCCACAGTTGAGGAAGATATCCCCCAAGCTAACAATGGCCAATATTTTTTGCAAGTGTGCAACAGGCTCAAAGTGTTGCTCTGGTTAATGTTTGCATAAGTATTTAAATGTCGTTTGTGAATTATTTGGAAACAGTGCTATATTATGTAAATGTTTCTGACGTTGTAAGATGTTGCACATGGTTTCTGGTGGAAGAATGGCATGCAAGCTAACTGATTATGAAAGTAGACATGCAAACCCCTCTCCTCTGAGCCATTCGTGTTAGTC